>NC_091996.1:38951936-39216109 GCF_044704955.1 Pristiophorus japonicus
TTGAAGACCTAGCAAACGGCCCAGATATTGAGGCGGAGACCATTCCAGAATCCTCGGGCACTGATAGCGTTGGAGAATCAGTGGCTAGGTTCTCGAACAAGGGGAAATGTTCCATGAAAGGAAATCAGGATTCTGGGTCTAGTAGTGACAGACAAAAAGATAAAGGTCAGAAATCTGAGGTCAGTGAAGCGGCATCTAACAAACAAGTCAAATTAACCAATCAGCAAAAATATCCTCATACCCTCGATAAACCACACATTTTACAGGATAACACTGGTCAAAACTCTAAAGTGAACAGGCAAATAAATACTCTGAATCCCCAACGGAGAGTAATTAATCAAAGAGCTTTAAGATTCAATTCATCCAAGCCATTATCAAGAAAGGTAACTTCAGAAACAGCAATGTACGGCCGGGGTCAACTTAACTACCCACTGCCGGATTTCTCGAAAGTGGAGCCACGAGTCAAATTTCCCAAGGATGAGCAAGCCTACCAGAGGCCCAGGAGTAAGATTGCCATGATAAAGACCAGCAGAAATGACCCTCAACTTCTACTCCACTCTCCTGCAGAGATTGTCCGCCAAATGCTGCAAAACAGCAATGAGTGTTCGCTGATCACATCGACACCTTCAGGGGGAAAGGTGCTGGAACAATTCAAGTCGCCACAGCAAGCCACAGAAATGGTTTACCAACTGCAGGTAATAAGCTAGTAAGCATAGTGTCAGTACCGTCACTCTGAGTCAAACAAATTAACAGCAGGGGGAATGCTGAAGGACCTTTACTAAAGTGAGCAGGATCAACCGAACAAGAACCCTTCTGAGAATTGGGTCAAGATGGGGTAGTGAAGCGGCTGGAGTTTTGGGACCTGAATTTCTCCCTCATAGTTAAAGAAAAAAGAAATAACATGCATTTATATAGCGCCTTTCATGACCTCAGGGTGCTCCAAAGCGCTTTACAGCCAATGAAGTACTTTTGGAGTGTAGTCACTGTTGTAATGTGGGAAACGCAGCAGCCAATTTGCGCACAGCAAGCTCCCACAAACAGCAAAGTGATAATGGCCAGATGATCTGTTGTTGGGTGTTGATTGAGGGGTAAATATCGGCCAGGACACCGGAGATAACTCCCCTGCTCTTCTTCAAAATAGTGCCATGGGATCTTTTAGGTTCACCTGAGAGAGCCAGCCACCAATGGTCTACTGCCCACTGGCCAGTACTTCCTGGCACCCTTGATGTACCTAAAACCACCATAGGCTGACAGTAAGCCCCTCTCACCTTGAATTTTTCTGTTAAACAGGAGGATTATCGCCAGCTCCTCACCAAATACGCAGAAGCAGAAAATACCATTGATCGATTGCGGATTGAGGCTAAGGTAGGGACATACTGAAACAAAATACATGATAAAAGTGCTTTCATTAGGAAAGTCTGGCTTGCATTATAGAAGCAGCAGCCATTTTGTTTTCATGAGCACCAAATATAAACTAAGGGCCATAAATATAAGATAGTTGTCAATAAATCCAATAGGGAATTCAGGACCATCATCTTTACCCAGAGAGGGGCAAAAATGTGGAGCTCGGTACCGCCAGGAGTAGCTGAAGCAAATAGCACAGATGGATTTAAGGGGAAGCTAGGGGAAAGGGATAGAAGGTGATGCTGATGGGCTTAGATGATGAGGGATTGGAGGAGGTGCGTGTGGAGCATAAATGCTCCTGGCCGCCTGTTTCACCTCTGAAAAAAACAGACAGCTGAATATTGGCCGACAGATTTGAGGCGATCACGAAGTGGTTGAGATTGTGCAGCTGCATGCCATTTTGTACTGGGTTCTGTCACTACACCAAGAAATATGGCTAAAGGTCAGAGCTTCAGAATCCAAATCCTTTAATAAATGCAGTGTGAAACTGTTGATAAAGAATAAAGATAGATCTAGAATTCTTGTAATACAACAGTAACAATCGAATAAAAACAGCAATAAAGAAAAGTTACTTATCTCTTACTGTCTTGGTAGTCTGTCGTATCCAACAAAGATGTTGATGTGCTAATCACCAATGACATGTGTTTTCAAGTGGCTGAATAGGCCAATTCTGGATGCACATAGTCTCTTGCACGTCGGACAAGGGAAGTTCGATGTGCCTGATGCTAACAGTACTGCCACCTGATGTTGTCTACCTCTAGTGTCCCGCAGGCGTTGACATCGGCTTTCTTCGAAGGTCTGGCAGGCAGTCCTCGTGAGGGTTCGCCACTGGATTTTATTAGCTGCTGTATTCTCGAGGTCCTTTGGTCGGATGCTACAGTACTAGAGGTTAGCCTTGATGCAATCTTTGTAGGTCTTGCGGGGGCGCCCTGTTGTCTTTGACCTTCACAGAGCTCGCCGTGAAGAAGCTGATGAGGGATCCTTGACTCATCCATGCGGATGACATGTCCAGCCCACCGGAACTGGGCTCACATGATCATCACCTCAATGCTAGTTGATTGTGCTCTCTCCAGAACCTCAAAGTTTGACACCCGGTCTTGCCAGCATATGTGGAGTATAGATCTGAGACTGCGCATATCGAAAGCTTCCAACTTTTTGGTGTGTCGCCTGTAGGGTGTCCAGGTCTCACATCCATAAAGGAGGGATGAGAGAACAACTGCTCTATACAACAACAGTTTAGTTGACAGTCGGATGTGGTGGTGACTCAACACCTTTGTGCGCAAGCGGCCAAGTGCCTGGCTGGCTTTACAGATCCTTGCATCAATCTCCTTGTCCAAGGACCCATCACTTGATATGGTGCTGCCAAGGTACTTGAAGCTGTCCACTGACTTTAGTTGTATACTGCCGATGGAGCCTGTGGGAGCAGGTGCTGTGGTGCCAGGGGCAGGCTGGTAGAGAACCTCGGTTTTACTAAGGCTGATGGTTAGGCCAAACAATTCTGTTGCCGAAGCAAATTTGCTGAGTATGAATTGTAGGTCACTCTCCTTGTGTGCCACAAGGGCGCAGTCGTCAGCAAAGAGTGCCTCTAGGATGAGTCGTTTCCGTACTTTGGTCCTTGCAGCAAGGTGGCGGAGGTCGAACAGTGAACCATCTAATCGAGATTTCAGGTAGACCCCAAACTCCAAGTCTTTTATGGCATAGTTCAAGACGCAGGTAAAGAATAGGTTGAACAGAACTGGAGCGAGTACACAACCTGTTTCACTCCATTTGAGATGGCTAATGGGGCCGTGGTTGTGCCGTCTGAGAGCACTTCACAGAGAAACATAGACATAGAAAATAGGTGCAGGAGTAGGCCATTCGGCCCTTCGAGCCTGCACCACCATTCAATAAGATCATGGCTGATCATTCCCTCAGTACCCCTTTCCTGCTTTCTCTCCATACTCCTTCATCCCCTTAACCGTAAGGGCCATATCTAACTCCTTCTTGAATATATCCAATGAACTAGCATCAACAACTCTCTGCAGCAGGGAATTCCACAGGTTAACTGAGTGAAGAAGTTTCTCCTCATCTCAGTCCTAAACAGCCTGCTCCTTATCCTAAGACTGTGTCCCCTGGTTCTGAACTTCCCCAACATCGGGAACATTCTTCCTGCATCTAGCCTGTCTAGTCCAGTCAGAATCTTATATGTTTCTATGAGATCCCCTCTCATCCTTCTAAACTCCAGTGATTAAAGGCCCAGTTGATCCACTCTCTCCTCATATGACAGCCCAGCCATCCCTGGAATCAGTCTGGTGAACCTTCACTGCACTCCCTCAATAGCCAGAATGTCCTTCCTCAGATTAGGAGACCAAAACTGAACACAATATTCCAGGTGGGGCCTCACCAAGGCCCTGTACAACTTCAGCAAGACTTCCCTGTTCCTATACTCAAATCCCCTTGCTATGAAGGCCAACATACCATTTGCCTTCTTCACCGCTTGCTGTACCTGCATGCCAACATGAACCATGACACCCAGGTCTCGCTGCATCTCCCCTTTTCCTAATCTGCCGCCATTCAGATAATATTCTGCCTTTGTGTTTTTGCCCCCAAAGTGGATAACCTCACATTTATCCATATTATACTGCATCTACCATTTGCCCACTTGCCTAACCTGTCCAAGTCACCCTGCAGCCTCTTAGTGTCCTCCTCACAGATCACACCACCACCAAGTTTAGTGTCATCTGCAAACTTGGAGATATTACACTCAATTCCATCATCTAAATCATTAATATATATTGTAAAGAGTTGGGGTCCCAGCACTGAGCCCTGCAGCACTCCACTAGTCACTGCCTGCCATTCTGAAAAGGACCTGTTAATCCAGACTCTCTGCTTCCTGTCTGCCAACCAGTTCTCTATCCACGTCAGTACATTACCCCCAATACCATGTGCTTTGATATTGCACACCAATCTCTTGTGTGGGACCTTGTCAAAAGCCTTTTGAAAGTCCAAATACACCACAACCACTGGTTCTCCCTTGTCCACCCTACTATTACATCCTTAAAAAATTCCAGAAGATTTGTTAAGCATGATTTCCCTTTCATAAATCCATGCTGACTTGGACCAATCCTATCACTGCTCTCCAAATGCGCTGCTATTTCATCGTTAATGATTGATTCCAACATTTTCCCCACCACCGATGTCAGGCTAACTGGTCTGTAATTACCCATTTTCTCTCTCCCTCCTTTTTTAAAAAGTGGTGATACATTAGCAATCCTCCAGCCAATAGGAACTGATCCAGAGTCGATAGACTGTTGGAAAATTATCACCAATGCATTCACTATTTCTAGGGCCACTTCCTTAAGTACTCTGAGATGTAGACTATCAGGCCCTGGGGACTTAGCGGCCTTCAACCCCGTCAATTTCCCTAACACAATTTCCCACTAATAAGGAAATCCTTCAGTTGCTCCTTCTCACTAGTCCTTCGGACCCCTAGTACATCGGGAAGGTTATTTATGTCTTCCTTTGTGAAGACAGAACCAAAGTACTTGGTCAGTTGGTCTGCCATTTCTTTGTTCCCCATTATAAATTCACCCGAATCTGACTGCAACAGACTAACGCTGGTCTTCACTAATCTTTTCCTCTTCACATACCTATAGAAGCTTTTGCAGTCATTTTTTATGTTTCCAGCAAGCTTCCTCTCGTACTCTATTTTCCCCCTCTTAATTAAACCCTTTGTCCTCCTCTGCTGTATTCTAAATTTCTCCCAGTCTTCCGGTTTGCTACTTTTTCTGGCAAATTTGTATGCCTCTTCCTTGGATTTAACACTATCCTTAATTTCCCTTGTTAGCCACGGTTGAGCCACCTTCCCTGTTTTATTTTTACTCCAGACAGGGATGTACAATTGTTGAAGTTCGTCCTTATGATCTTTAAAGGTCTGCCATTGCCTATCCACCGTCATTTGCCAGTCTAATCTAACCAATTCGCGCCTCATACCATCAAAGTTACCTTTCCTAAAGTTCAGGACCCTAGTTTCTGAATTAACTTTGTCACTCTCCATCTTAATAAAGAATTCTACCATATTATGGTCACTCTTCCCCAAGGGGCCTCGCACAACAAGATTGCTAATTAGTCCCTTCTCATTACACATCACCCAGTCTTGGATGGCCAGCTCTCTGGTTGGTTCCTCGACATTTTGGTCCAGAAATCCATCCCTAATACACTCCAGGAAATCCTCCTCCACCGCATTGCTACCAGTTTGGTTAGCCCAATCAATATGTAGATTAAAGTCGCCCATGATTACTGCTGTACCTTTATTGCACACATCCCTTATTTGTTGTTTGTTGCTGTCCTCGACCTCACTCCTACTATGTGGTGGTCTGTACACAACTCCCATTAGTGTTTTCTGTCCTTTGGTATTCCGTAGCTCCACCCATACCGATTCCACATCATCCAAGCTAATGTCCTTCCTTACTATTGCATTAATTTCCTCTTTAACCAGCAATGCCACCCCACCTCCTTTTCCTTTCTGTCTATCCTTCCTAAATGCTGAATACCCCTGGATGTTAAGTTCCCAGCCTTGGCCATGTTGTCATGAAACAGCTCAATGATGTGGACAAACTTCCTTGGGCACCCAAGTTTCGTCAAGATTGACCACAGCGCTGCTCTGTTGACAGTATCAAAGGCCTTGGTGAGGTCAATAAATACAGCGTACAGGTCCATGTTCTGCCCAATGACTTCTCCTGCACTTGTCTGAGTGCAAAGATCATGCCCGCTGTGCTCCGACCAGGTCGAAAGCCAAATTGTGTTTCTGGAAGATTACTTCTGAGGCACTAGCTATGAGTCGGTTCAATACTATGCGGGCGATGATCTTCCCAGCAATGGACAGAAGCGCTATTCCCCTGTAGTTGTCAGTCTGCTTTGTTGCCCTTGTTCTTGTACAGGGAAACTATCATAGCGTCACGGAAGTCCTGTGGCATATCTTCATCTTCCCAGATGCTAGTTATTATGTCATGAAAGGCCTCAAGAGTTGCTGGGCCTACTGCCTTGTAGATTTCGGCAGGAATTCCATCCTTTCCTGGAGCCTTTCCAGTACTCATCTGGTTGATGGCTTTCTTTACTTCGTCCATGCTGGAAGGAAGATCAAGATCTTCTTTGATAGGTTGCTGGGGTATGGAGTCAAGTGCTTCTTCGTTCACTGTTGAAGGTCGATTAAGAAGATTACTGAAGTGTTCTCTCCACCTCTCATTTATGCCAGTCCTGTCTTTGATCAAAGTGCTGCCATCTGCTGAAAGGAATGGAGTAGTGCTGGGCTTTGATGGTCCATAGACTGACTTGATGGCGCTGAAGAACATTGTGAAGTTCAGCATAATGTTTCACTTCCTCTGCTTTCGTCTGCCACCATTTATCTTGCATCTGGCGAAGGTCTCTTTGTGCTTTACTCTGCATGTGTCTGTAGCGGTCCCTCTTGGAAATCGAGGAAGGGTCATTTTGCCATTCTTGGTATGCTTTTTTCTTTTCATCCAGATTCTTGCAGATCTCAACGTTGTTTTCATCGAACCAGTCTTGGTGTACCTTCTTTTTAAGTCCAAGAGTTGTCTTTGCTGAATCTGTCACCATCTGTTTGAGCTTTGTCCACTTCTGTGTGGTGTTGCCAGTGAGCGGTCCGTGAGACATCAGCCTGTTATCGAGGTCATCTTGGAACTGCTCACGGTAGCACTGATGTTTCAGCCTAGCTGTGTTAAACGCACTTCTGCTCGGTTTTGGACGCTTGCGCTGAAGTGGAGCAATGTACAGCTGGAGAGTGGATCTGACTAGATGGTGATCTGTCCAGCATTCTGCTCCCTGCATGGCTCTTGTGATTTTTACATCCTTGATGTCTCGCCTTCTTACAATGACATGGTCTATCATGTGCCATTGCTTAGACCTGGGGTGCATCCAAGTTGTTTTGTACTTGTCAGCCTGCCTGAATAGAGTATTTGTGATAGTCAAGTCGTTCTCAGCGCACATACTCAAGAGGAGGAGGCCATTACTGTTTAATTTTCCTGTGCCGTGTACATCAAAGATAAAATACAATACTTCCAGAACAATTGGATTAGGAGAAGTTACTTACATAACTGTACTTCTGGGAAGGTTTACTACTACAGAAGATTTGTTTCTATTTAACAAAAGTTATATAAAGTTCTAGCTAAAATGGAGGCAGATCATGCTTTCTCTCTCTCCTCTGCCTGTCTGTGTTCAATCGGAAAACGCCACCTAGTGGTGGGAAAATGTCATGACAGCTACGGTGGCCACAATCAGTCAAGAAGCTCCAACCATTACACACTTGGACTGTTGGGTGGCAAAGAGAGGACTCTCACCCCATTACTCCGGGCTAATTTCAAATCTATGGGCTCAATTTCCCCAAGTTATCTGCGGCGTTTTTTTTGGCGTAAATTAAAATCTCCCAGTTTCTCCAAAGTTTCTGCGCCAGTGTAACTCAATTAGGTACGATTTTTTTAGGTTAGTTTTTTTTTGCGTCACAGGGGCGTAACCTGATGTCTGCGCCAGTTTTTCACATTTAAGCAAGTTTGGCCAACTTACATTTTTCCTCAGACGACGTATGTGACCACTCCGAAAAAAACCTCCCGGGCACTTAAGAAAAACCAGTGCACATCAAAAAATCGGCACAGAAAGACGCCATTGTTTTTAGACGAAGTTTTGGAGGGAGTCATGAACACATTAAATATGCATCATCGAGCTTAATTTTTTCAAAGTCAAAAGGGAGAAAATGGAAGTCTAACGCAATTCTTTAATTTTTGATTTTTTTCAAATACCATGCCATCACCGAACGTTTCCGCAGCCTCAGATGGTGGGGCCCTGAGTGTGCCTCGCTGCACTCCACTGGAATCTCCAGCCTCCGACTGTGAGAAACCATGGAATATCACAACACTTGTACCACTCAGGGAAGGGCCTGGCACCTCAATGGGCGACACCTCCTCCAGAGTGAGTACAGCAGTGGGGGCTTCATCCATCACCTCCCCACCCCTCCACCACACTCCCATGCTCTTGGTCTGGAAGATGGGATTGGAAGATGTTCTCTTCAGGCTCGTCCGCGTCTGAATCTTCTGCATCGGCTTCAGCCTTGACAGGGTCAGCCTCAAGTTCTGCAAAATATAACAGAACAGACAAATGGTTAACAGCAGAGGAGGGGGCAGGGTGGGTGGCATGAGTAGGTTCACACAGTGCAGGCAGCAGGCTGATTTGAAGGACCACGATGAATGATAGCACATTGCATCAACCGAAGCGTAGCTGATGGAGACATCCCCATGAACCGAAGCATGGCTAGCCCGCGCAGTACTTAACATTTAGCAAAGCCAGGCTGTGGAATTTGCAGGACTTACCCTCTCCATCGAGTGTGGGCCCAGCTTGTGCAGTGGTGGTTGCATTTCTCCAGGCAGGACCCATCAAAGCAGCGATCCAAGGGTGTCAGTGGGTGCAGATTTGCCGGGCCTCCTCCTGTTCGAGTTTTCTCTCTTTTGTTGTGTGCCACCTTCCTCTGCAAAGATGAATATATAGTTTTTTTAAAGAGGTTGTCTTTCTGCTGGATGGGACATATACAGATGGTCACATTTACAATTGCAATTCAGTGAATAACTGAAAATATTACTTACACTAACTACTTGACCAAGGTCCTGCCACTTCTTTTTGCACTGGCCTCCAAATCTCGGGGTGGTCACCATTGCACAGTAATCTTCAGCAAGTTGGTTCCAGCGTTTCTTCATTTCTTTTGGTGAACCTTTTATGTGACCTCTGCTGGTGTCCAGCTCGTGCCATCTGGCCTCAACGGTAACTAGTGCCTCAACTTCCTCTTGTGAGAAATTCTTGGTCCTTGAGCCGCGTTGCATATTGCAGCTCCGATTTTAAGTTCTCACACACCAATCAGAATTAAAGTTCTCACACACAACTGGCTCGTTAAAAATGGCCGCATGCAGACCGGAAGGTGTACTGAGCATGCGCGCCCATAGCAGTCACGTAAAAAAAAAAAATCTTTTTTTTCGCGCATGCGCAGAAGGGGTGGGGGCATTGTTTTTTTGGCGCAGACATTAGGCTCCACCTCCTGAAGTTAAAGGACAGCCTGTGCGGTGCCAATTTCAAGAATTAGAACGGGGAAAAGTTATTTGCAAGTTGCAAGTTATTTTTTTGGAGGAATCAGGGCAAAAAAAAAACGGGCGTAACTCTTGAAATACGCCAAAAAACGGCATTGGGGAAAATTGAGCCCCATGTTTGAGATCTGTCAGGATGGTATTCAAGCTCCATCAGGATTATGTGTCAAAGCTTTGAGAGAATATTGTCTGGCCCATCACAACAGTTTTTTTTGGGAAGTACTTAAAATGGGGCCGAAATTCAGCCTCCCGAAAATGCCTCTTATCACCGGCAAACGGTGGCCACGCGGCGGAGTTGAATGGCCGCCGATTTGGAGTTGAAAGGCCGCTGCTCACGAAATACACCTGGTGCTTTATCCAGTGGTCGCCACTGCCACCCCTCCTAACTGCATCATCAAAGCGCACACCGCCAATCCCCAGCAACTCAACCTAAATTCAGGAGAAAAAATCTTCGGGCCGCTGAGCGGTGCCCTGACAGTGTTTTCTGTTGGTGCACTGTGTTCGCTGTGCGACGGCCATTCAAGGGGAGGGCGCACTGCCGCAGTCGCCATTTCTTTTTGCCCGACAATTATGGCCCTGGGTTCGGCCGGGCAGCCAACAGGCAGCCTCCCCTCATCCTTCCTCTCCCAAATTCCTGGCACACGCTCCTCTGCATTCTGTGTACCGACTCTTTCATATTGTTGCAGGGCTCTTTTGTGTGCTTTTTCCAACCTTGTCTCCCCTGGGACATTTAGCTCAGCTAATGGCAATTCCTGCCTGCTGTTATCTGCGGAGTAACCCTCTTGGGTGCCAGGCCGCTGGCCCGGCCGAAACCCTCCCTGGTGGCCCCGTGGACTTAACTAAAAGAATCGCAGAGCTCGCAGCGGCTCTTCCCTTTAAGTGAAGGAGCGAGCGTGGTGACACACACACGTCATGGCATCATCCCTGCTACACTGATGACGGACAGCAGCTGAGACTCTGTCCCGTCTCCACCTCCGCCCCTCTAGAGTGCTCACCTCCGCACTTCCGCCCCCATTACAACCGACTTCCGCTCCACTCGAAAAAAAATGACAAAGAGCTGAATTTTGCACAAGAGGCCACCTCATCCACAGCGCCAATTCGGGCGGCACTGAACCTCTACCCCAATAATGTATTTTATTTTTGGAGGAGTGCATGATGGGATTTCAGCTCTTGGTGGGAGGAAGAGGGGGGTCATATATTCCTCTTTTTATACTGGTGACATACATCATCATTCAAGATGGCATGAACAACATTAGCTGCTTTCCCAATCACACCGGTTATTAAATGTTATCAAGATTTATTGTGATTTCATCCCTTACAACATTACTGCACAACCTGGGGGTCCGTCTGGTGGGATGTTATCTGCCGTGCCCACTAACCCCTGCACAGGAGGTTTTTTCTGCAATCAACGCCAACGCATTCTCTGCTGTATCCTCAGTCCTGTTCAAAGCACTTTGCCCCTCTAGTCACCGACCTTTGTAAGAATTCCCCTCATCCGAAAGGGACACCACTCCCTAAACATGTAGCTGGTGTGCGATCTCTTAAACGATAAAGTGATAAGGGGTTATGGGGAGCGGGCGGGGAAGTGGAGCTGAGTCCATGATCAGATCAGCCATGATCTTATTAAATGGCGGAGCAGGCTCGAGGGGCCGAATGGCCTACTCCTGCTTCTATTTCTTATGTTCTTATCCCTCCTCTCCCAAATTCCTGGCACACACTCCTCTGCATTCCGTGCACCAACTCTTTCATTTTGTTGCAGGGTTTTTGTGTGTGCTTTTTCCAACCTTGCCCCCCCTGGCACATTTAGCTCAGCTAATGGCAATTCTTGCCTGCTGTTCAAACCGTCCCCATTGTCTGCAGAGTAACATCGTCATTTAGCCAGCTGTAAGGGGTTAATGCATAAGTTGTCATTTAAACTGTCTGCTCGGAGTTAACACACTGGGGAGTCTGTCAGAGCTGTTGCAACTGTTTCGGAGCTCCATAATTGATGATGTTAACATAAAGGCTGTATGAATCCATCTTATTCAGTGTCCCGTTATCTGCATTTAGCAGATTATTTGATCTGATTCCGCTCAAAAACATGAATGAACCAAAACTGATATTGCTGATGGTGGTTTAATAGGTTTCTCTCATTTCTGCTTGAACTGATAAGTAACTAATTTTCCTCAATGGGTCCGCTGTGCTCTTTAGATGCCTCATAATGAAATGTGCAGGCATTGAATGGAAATTTTATATATAGTGCCAGAATTTATGTATTAAGTTTTTTGGGCCAGTTTTATAATTGTCATTAGCACAAAGTGGGCAGTGTGTTTCTGGGAGTTGGGGCGTTATACAGCGAGGAAAACATCCTGCCGTCTTCTCTCACCCTGGTCAATGTCCGGTAGCTTTCGGGAACGGCCAATGGGTAGGACTGTATATTCATGAATAGGGGTAATGTAATATGTGAATGGTGACTGCAAGCCCACTGTGGGTGGGCGGGATGTTTAAGGCTGTCTTAAGTCTCTTAATTGTTGAGGCAATTCTCCCAACAGATACACCTACCGTGACCATTGGTCTATATGGCACACTTTAACGGGGCTGTCATTCTGCTAAATCAGAGTAAAACTGTGCATGTGTGTGTGTGTGTGTGTTTGTCGCCCATTGCTCCAACAAACCCAACAACATTTAAATAAGAATTGTCTTCCTCAATGATGAGGGGAAGGAACTGTGTCGGTTTATTGCAATGTTCCTTTTGCATTGCAGTGACTTCTACTTTTGGCAAACGTTTTGCCATTGTGTGTGCGTGTGTGGGAGTGTGTCTGTGTGTGTCTGTGTCTGTCTGTGTCTGTGTGTATGTGTGTGTGTGTGTGACTGTGTGTGTGTGTTTGTGACTGTCTGTGTGCGTGAGGGGGTGTGAGTGTGTGTGGGAGTGTGAGTGTGTGTGTGTGTTTGTATGTGTGAGTGAGTGTGTGTGTGGGAGTGTGTGTGAGTGGGGGGGGGGTGGCTCTGTGGGTGTGTTTGTATGAGCGTGTAAGTGTGTGTGGGTGAGTGTGTGTGTGTGGGTGGGAGTGTGTGTGCGTGAGTGAGGGGGTGTCTCTGGGTGAGTGTGTGTGTGTGTGTGAGTGTGTGTGTGGGAGTGTGTGTGTATGAGCGTGTAAGTGTATGTGGGTGGGAGTGTGTGTGTGTGGGTGGGAGTGTGTGTGTGTCTGTATGTGTGGGTGTGTCTGTGTGTGTGTGTGTGTGTTATGTGTCTGTGTGTGTGTGGGTGTGTCTGTGTGTGTGTGTGCATGTGTCTGTGTGTGGGTGTGTGTGTTTAGGAAACAAACATCAATAGTTTAGGAAACTTTGATGAAGACAGCACCTCTATTTAAAGGTATTGTCACTTTTTAGGAGTAAGTTTTAGATTGTAGCTGTTACAACAGCTTTGTATTATGGTACAACAAGCTCATTACCTCATGCATCAAGAACCTTTTTTGCAACACAGTGCCATGTTAATGTAATATGTTCAATAACCACTTGAAACGACCTGTCAGTTACTTCACATGGTTGATGGTACTTATTTAAGCTGTGCTAATTTACACTCCTGTATTAATAATGGCACGTAAAATCCATCCCCCTGTAGATTGTGTGGAGCAACAAAATAATGCAGCGGAGACTTCCAGTGTCCCTGACTACTATGTGAGCGGGAAATGTGTCCAGCTGCCGCTCCTGCCAGACCGTATGACGGCACTGGAGCTGCGGATGGACTCACTCTGGAGCATGCGCGATGCTGAGAATGTTGTGGATAGCACATTTAGTGAGTTGGTCACACCGCAGGTAAGGGTTAGGACAGATAGTGAATGGGTGACCAAGAGACAAGACAAGAGCAGGAAGGTAGTGTAGGAGTCCCCTGTGGTCATCTCCCTCCAAAACAGAGGGAGATGACCACAGGGGACTCCTACACTACCAGCAGCCAGGTTCATGGCACCATGGGTGGCTCTGCTGCACTGAAGGGCGGGAAAAGGAGTGGGAGAGCTGTAGTGATGGAGGACTCTATTGTAAGGGGAATAGATAGGAGTTTCTGCGGCCGCAACCGAGACTCCAGGATGGTATGTTGCCTCCCTGGTGCAAGGGTCAAGGATGTCTCGGAGCGGCTGCAGAGCATTTTGGAGAGGGAAGGTGAACAGCCAGTTGTCGTGGTTCATGTAGGTAGTGGAAAGAGGTCCTACAAGCTGAATTTAGGGAGCTAGGAGTTAAATTAAAAAATAGGACCTCAAAGGTAGCAATCTCTGGATTGCCACCAGTGCCACGTGCTAATCAGAGTAGAGGGAGCAGGATATTTAGAATACATATGTGGATTGAGCAGTGGTGCAAGAGGGAGGGATTCAAATTCCTGGGACATTGGAACCAATTCTGGGGAAGTGGGACCTGTACAAAAGGGATGGTCTGCACTTGGGCAGGACTGGAACTGATGTCCTGGGGGTAACATTTGCTAATGCAGTTCGGGAGTGTTTAAACTAATATGGCAGGGGGATGGGAACCTATGCAGCGAGACAGGGCGAAGTAATATGGAGTCAGAAACAGATGGTAGAAAGATAAAAAGCAATAGTGGAAGGACGAGTAAACAAAGGCAAGAAACAAAAAGGACCACACTACATCATAATTCTAAAAGGACAAAGGGTGTTAAAAAACAAGCCTGAAGGCTTTGTGTCTTAATGCAAAGAGTATCCGTAATAAGGTGGATGAATTAACTGTGCAAATAGATGTTAACAGATATGATGTGATTGGGATTACAGAGACGTGGCTCCAGGATGATCAGGGCTGGGAACTCAACATCCAGGGGTACTCAACATTCAGGAAGGATAGAATAAAAGGAAAAGGAGGTGGGGTAACATTGCTGGTTAAAGAGGAAATTAATGCAATAGTTAGGAAGGACATTAGCTTGGATGATGTGGAATCTATGGGCCCAAGTTTCGAGCCGGCAGTCCCGACCTGGACGCCCGTTTTTCGCGCCACAAATTGCGCCTAAAAAAACCCTCCAGATTCTCCAGCTCCCTGCAGGTCCTCTGGTCCTCGGCGCAGCGCAGCAGGAGCAGGAAGGGGGCGGAGCCAGGTCCCTGCGCTGAAAACAGTGCCGGGACCTCTGCACATGCACGCTACAGTGGGTGCGCATGTGCAGTAGCTCCAGGCGCCCGAAACTGTGTGGGAGGGGCCGAAGCACGCAGCCCCTAGCCCTGGCCGAATGGCCTCACTGGGGCTGCGTGAATAAGGCTCCTCCCACGGCCAGCTCCTGCTTCCTCCCGACCCGACTCGATTCCCGCCTCCGGACCGGACCCGACACCGACCTGACTCCCGCTTCTCCCCACCCCCTGCCCCCCCCCCGCCCCCGGACTGGACCCGACCCGACCCCCCGGACTGGACCCGACCCGACTCCCGCTCCCCCCCGCCCCCGCCTCCGGACCGACACCGACACCGACCCGACTCCCGCTTCCCCCCCCCCCTCCTGCCCCCGGACTGGACCCGACCCGACCCGACCCGACTCCCGCTCCCCCGCCTCCGGACCCGACACCGACCCGACTCCCGCCTCCCCGCCTCCGCCTCTGGACCAGACCCGACACCGACCCCGACCCGATTCCCACTCCCCCCCCCGCCCCCGGACTGGATCCGACCTGACCTCCCTCCCCCGGACCTGACCTCCCTCTCCCTCCCTCCCCCCGACCCGAACCGAACCGACCTCCCTCCCACCACCCCCCCCCCCAACCCCCCGACCCGCGTTCCACCCGACCCGACCCAACGCCACCTACCTGTAAATCTGGTGCTGGGGACGGGCCCTGACCGAAGTCTCGGGCCCGGCCCGTTCAGCCTCCCTCCCCCTTCTCCTTCCCCCCCCCTTCTCCTTTCCCACCTTCTCCTTTCTCCCCCCCCCCCTCTCCCCCCCATCTTCTTTCCCCCCATCTTCTTTCCCCCCATATCCTTCCCCCCCTTCTCCTTCCCCCCATCTCCTTCCGCCCATCTCCCCTTTTCCCCCCTCCACCGTTCTCCCCCCCTCCCCCTTCTCCCCATCCCTCCCCCATCCCCCCCCTTCTCCCCCATCCTTCCCCCTTCCATCCCTCTGCCCCCCCCCTCTCTCCCTCTACCCCTCTCCTCCCCCTCCCCTCGCTGTCAGAAACACAGACACTGACAGACAGAGAATGAGACACACAGACAGACTGACAGAGAGATAGAGACACTGACAGAGACACACTGGGGGGGGGGGGGCATCCCAGCACGCTGTTGGAGGGCTCCCGGTGCTGCAGTTGGTAAGTAGAAAATGTTTTATTTATTGATTTAAAAAAAAATTATTTCTTATAATTTTTTTTCATTGATTTATTGGTTGATTTATTGATGTATTTATCATTTATTATTGATGATGGCTCTTTATTTGTAAAACTGAAGTGTTTAATGTTTGTAAACTTCCCTTTAAACCCCCCCCCCCCATTCCCTACGCCTGATTTGTAACCTACGCCTGATTTTCTAAAGTGCAGACAAGGTTTTTTCGCGCGTACAAAAATCTTCACTTACTCCATTCTAAGTTAGTTTGGAGTAAGTTTTCACTGACGAAACTTTGAAAACAGGCGTAAGTGGCCGGACAGAAGTTCTGTTCCAAAGTGAAACTGTTCTAACTGACTAGAACTGGAGCAAACTAAATGACAAGAATTCCGATTTCTAAGATACTCCGTTCTACACCAGTTGCTCCTAAAAATCAGGAGCAAATCATGTGGAAACTTGGGGCCTAGATGGGTGGAGCTGCAGAACACCAAAGGGCAAAAAACGTTAGTGGAATTTGTGTACAGACCTCCAAACAGTAGTAGTGATGTTGGGGAGGGCATCAAATAGGAAATTAGGGGTGCATGCAATAAAGGTGCAGCAGTTATCATGGGTGACTTTAATATGCATATAGATTGGGCTAACCAAACTGGAAGCAATACGATGGAGGAGGATTTCCTGGAGTGCATAAGGGATGGTTTTCTAGACCAATATGTCGAGGAACCAACTAGGGGGGGAGGCCATCTTAGACTGGGTGTTGTGTAATGGGAGAGGATTCATTAGCAATCTTGTTGTGCGAGGCCCCTTGGGGAAGAGTGACCATAATATGGTGGAATTCTGCATTAGGATGGAGAATGAAACAGTTAATTCGGAGACCATGGTCCAGAACTTAAAGAAGGGTAACTTTGAAGGTATGAGGTGTGAATTGGCTAAGATAGATTGGCGAATGATACTTAAGGGGTTGACAGTGGATGGGCAATGGCAGACATTTAGAGACCGCATGGATGAACTACAACAATTGTACATCCCTGTCTGGCGTAAAAATAAAAAAGGGAAGGTGGCTCAACCGGGCTATCAAGGGAAATCAGGGATAGTATTAAAGCCAAGGAAGTGGCATACAAATTGGCCAGAAATAGCAAAGAACCCGGGGACTGGGAGAAATTTAGAACTCAGCAGAGGAGGACAAAGGGTTTGATTAGGGCAGGGAAAATAGAGTATGAGAGGAAGCTTGCAGGGAACATTAAAACGGACTGCAAAAGCTTCTATAGATATGTAAAGAGAAAAAGGTTAGTAAAGACAAACGTAGGTCCCCTACAGTCAGAATCAGGGGAAGTCATAACGGGGAACAAAGAAATGGCAGATCAATTGAACAAGTACTTTGGTTCGGTATTCACTAAGGAGGACACAAACAACCTTCCGGATATAAAAGGGGGTCTAGTAAGAAGGAGGAACTGAGAGAAATCCTTATTAGTCGGGAAATTGTGTTGGGGAAATTGATGGGATTGAAGGCCGATAAATCCCCAGGGCCTGATGGACTGCATCCCAGAGTACTTAAGGAGGTGGCCTTGGAAATAGCGGATGCATTGACAGTCATTTTCCAACATTCCACAGACTCCGGATCAGTTCCTATGGAGTGGAGGGTAGCCAATGTAAAAAAGGAGGGAGAGAGAAAACAGGGAATTGTAGACTGGTCAGCCTGACATCGGTAGTGGGTAAAATGATGGAATCAATTATTAAGGATGTCACAGCAGCGCATTTGGAAAGAGGTGACATGATAGGTCCAAGTCAGCATGGATTTGTGAAAGGGAAATCATGTTTGACAAATCTTCTGGAATTTTTTGAGGATGTTTCCAGTAGAGTGGACAAGGGAGAACCAGTTGATGTGGTGTATTTGGACTTTCAGAAGGCTTTCGACAAGGTCCCACACAAGAGATTAATGTGCAAAGTTAAAGCACATGGGATTGGGGGTATTATGCTGACGTGGATTGAGAACTGGTTGGCAGACAGGAAGCAAAGAGTAGGAGTAAATGGGTACTTATCAGAATGGCAGGCAGTGACTAGTGGGGTACCGCAAGGTTCTGTGCTGGGGCCCCAGCTGTTTACATTGTACATTAATGATTTAGACGAGGGGATTAAATGTAGTATCTCCAAATTTGCGGATGACACTAAGTTGGGTGGCAGTGTGAGCTGCGAGGAGGATGCTATGAGGCTGCAGAGTGACTTGGATAGGTTAGGCGAGTGGGCAAATGCATGGCAGATGAAGTATAATGTGGATAAATGTGAGGTTATCCACTTTGGTGATAAAACCAGAGAGACGGACTATTATCTGAATGGTGACAGATTAGGAAAAGGGGAGGTGCAATGAGACCTGGGTGTCATGTACATCAGTCATTGAAGGTTGGCATGCAGGTACAGCAGGCGGTTAAGAAAGCAAATGGCATGTTGGCCTTCATAGCGAAGGGATTTGAGTACACGGGGCAGGGAGGTGTTACTACAGTTCTACAGGGCCTTGGTGAGGCCACACCTGGAGTATTGTGTACAGTTTTGGTCTCCTAACTTGAGGAAGGACATTCTTGCTATTGAGGGAGTGCAGCGAAGGTTCACCAGACTGATTCCCGGGATGGTGGGACTGACATATCAAGAAAGACTGGATCAACTGGGCTTGTATTCACTGGAGTTCAGAAGAATGAGAGGGGATCTCATAGAAACGTTGAAAATTCTGATGGGTTTAGACAGGTTAGATGCAGGAAGAATGTTCCCAATGTTGGAGAAGTCCAGAACCAGGGGTCACAGTCTAAGGATAAGGGGTAAGCCATTTTGGTTCGAGATGAGGAGAAACTTCTTTACCCAGAGAGTGGTGAACCTGTGGAATTCTCTACCACAGAAAGTTGTTGAGGCCAATTCACTAAATATATTCAAAAAGGAGTTAGATGTAGTCCTTACTACTAGGGGGATCAAGGGGTATGGCGAGAAAGCAGAAATGGGGTACTGAAGTTGCATGTTCAGCCAAAAACTCATTGAATGGCGGTGCAGGCTCGAAGGGCCGAATGGCCTACTCCTGCACCTATTTTCTATGTTTCTATGAGACACGGAGCATGCTCCTGGCATACAGTCATTTCATTCGGAATTTGAACCAATCATCTCCCCAATGGAGCTCATTCTTGACTGATATGATTAGGTGCAGATTTACTATAGCAGTAACAGGGAAAAACTTGGACAAAATTCCATGTATAATCAAACTTAAATGCGAGCAATGAATTGTATTTCCTGGTACAGATTGAACCTCCCTTATCCGGAACCCTCGGGACCTGGCCTGTTCTGGATAAGGGATTTTTCCGGACGAGGGGTGATCACGTTAAATTGGATGATACAGGTACTGAGCAAGGGGATATCGGTGCTGGCTGGCTTGGGGCTGGGTATGGAGCAGAGAGATCATGGCCGGGGAGTGGGGGTGGGGGTTCGGCGGGTGGCGGGGTGGATCGCCGGGTCAGGCCAGCGATTGCGGGAGTTGGCAGCGAGGAAAGACTTCAATTTGTTCATGTCAGAGTTCTGCGCATGCGCCACCCAGTGGCCGGGAATGGTTCTGGATAAGGGAGTTCTGGATAAGGGAGGTTTAACCTGTATCAAAATGCAAAATCAAATTTCCCTGCCGGGGTTATCTTGTGTGTGCTGATACTTCGTCCATTCTCATTGTGTGTGGTGGAATGTAACCAATGGTTACTCAGCAAAGATTAATACATTTATTTCCGTATGGTATTAATAATCCATTCCTGGTTATCAGGTGTAAATGTGCCGAAACTGCTGAAAGTGATGGCTCATAGAACAGTTTCACCAACGTTATTTCACATTTGAGCCTTTAAACTATGTAGCGTATTGGTCTCCTTACCCAAGGAATGATATACTTGCATTCGAGAGAATGCAACGAAGGTTCACTCGACTGATTCCTGAGATGGGGGGATTGTTCTATGAGGAGAAGTTGAGTGGAATAGCTCTATCTTCCCTAGAGTTTAGAAGAATGAGAGGTGATCTCATTGAAATGTATAAAATTCTCAGGGGTTTGACAGGGTAGATGCAGAGAGGATGTTCCCCCGGGCTGGGGAGTCCAGAACCAGGGGTCACAGTCTCAAAATAAGGGGTTGGCCATTTAGGACTGAGATGAGGAGAAATTTCTTCACTCAAAGGGTAGAGAATCTTTGGAATTCTCTGCCCCAGAGGGCTGTGCATGGTCAGTCAGTGAATATATTCAAGACAGAGATCGATATATTTTTGGATACTAAGGGAATCAGGGATGTGGGGACAGTGCAGGAAGGTCGAGTTAAGATCAGCCATGATCTTACTGAATGGCGGAGCAGGCTTGAGGGGCCGAATGGCCTACTCCTGTTCCTATTTATGTTCTTTTAACCACCAGTTTTACGTGTTTGAGTTAAGCAGCTCAAGTTCAATTTTAGTTTCTGACTACATACATCTCGAACATGTTAAGAATGTTATAAGAAGTACCGCACAATCCAGTGTTATTGATTAGGATATTGCAATCAAACCAGGCGAAAAGGAGGTAGTTATTGTCTGGGATGAGGCCTAAGCTCTCGGTGCAAGGGACCATGCAGGAAGAGTACACGTACCAGGAGTTGGTGAAGGGATGTGGAGGAAAATATTGCCATTGGATCCTATGAGGATCCATAGAATCTTGGAAATGATAGTGTCGTACAGCCCATTATGCCGGTGCCAAATGCCAGCACTTCTCTAGTTGCTTTACAGTGAATGGGAGGTTCCTGGAAAAGTTGTGAGAACTTGTTGGGCTCCAGTGTTTGCAGAGTTCCTCACTAAGTCACTGCTGTGAACCCGTCAACAAGCTGTAGAAACAAGTTGGCAAACAATTGTTGCACTGGTGGCATGCCTGAACTTGAGTGGAGGACATAGTGTTAACTAGTGCTAACACTCACTGTTTGTTTGGCATGCACCTTGTGTTTCATAGTAACTGAGTCACCTTGTGAAGAATAGCAGTAACCCTTTTTACAAACTAGGCTATGTTTAGCCCAGGAATTTGTGTTTTTCCTTGGATGTAGGTGAAATTCCAAGACGCATACTTCTGGCCTCAATTCAGCAAAAATTGGAAATCTCACTCTGAGAAACACAAGGATGGCTGGTGTGAAAAAGGAAAATGCCATCCTGATGCATTCGAGGATATTTGTTGGGCAGCATAGGAGAACGATATTATGCATTCTCGTGCAGTAACTAATGCAGTACTCTCCTAGATAAAATGAGAAAATATTCCATGCAGTATTAAGTTACTCTCCACATAAACTAGGATCAGCCCCAAAATGTAAGGGGGAAATATCACAGGGATTCTTTTACTTTAAAACACGGGCTGTTATAATCTTCCCCTCCCCCGCAGATCTGTTGGGAGTCTTTCCCTGCTCATATGCTGACAGTTTATTCAAGGTGTGGATTAGGAGGTCCTCCTCCACCACTCATGTTTATTATTACTCTCTGGGGAAATCGCAATCCTGAACCTGAATCCTTACTAGCAGAACCACAGCTCTCCCGGAATTCTCAGCGCTGGCATCCAGCTATGTACATTCTTGCAAAGAACTGGCTGTAATATTTGGAGAGGTAATTTTGGTCAAAGTGGCTCTTGTATGAGATTCCCATTCTGTTCCTTCTATCAGGTGGTCAAATTCGTAATCGGTTGTTATTTATTGAGAATCATTTTTCGCATTTTAATTTTTTTTAAGTTTAAATGAAAACTGAACTGCTAAACTTTTTTCAGTGACATTTGGCATTCATTTGGTAGAAGGTGCGGCAGGGAGAACATGTGTCTCTGATAAGTGAGCACAGCCCCCACCTACTAATTTTAATTTTCTGCTTTTCTGAAAATCGTTAGTCCCCCTCCCTCCTCCCCCCCCCCCGCACCTCCCCTTCCCCCTCCCTTTCCCCCACCCCCCACCCCTCCCTTTCCCCCTCACCCCTGCCCCTCTCCTTCCCCCTCCCCCCACCCCTCCCTTTCCCCCTCCCCCCGCCTCTCCCTTTCCCCCTCCCCGCCCCTCCTCTCCCCCCTCCCCCCTCCCCGTCCCTCCCTTTCCCTCCCCCCCCTCCCTTTCCCTCCCCCCTGCCCCTCTCCTTCCCCCTCCCCCGCCCCTCCCCTTCCCTCTCCCCCTGCCCCTCTCCTTCCCCCTCCCCCCCGCCCCTCCCTTTCCCCCTCCCCCACCCCTCACCTTCCCCCTCTCCTTCCCCCTCCCCAACCCTCCCCTTCCCCCTCCCTCCAACCCCTCCCCTCCCCTCCCCCTTCCCCTCTCCCCCAGCCCTCCCCTTCCCCCACCCCTCCCCTTCCCCCTGCCCCTCCCCTTCCCCACTCCTCCCCTTCCCACGCCCCTCCCCTCCCCTTCCCTTGCCCCTCTCCTTCCCCCTCCCCCCTGCCCCTCCTCTTCCCCCTCCCCCCGCCCCTCCCCTTCCCCCGCCCCTCTCCTTTCCCCTCCCTTCCCCCGCCCCTCCCCTTGCCCCTCCCCCCTGCCCCTCCCCTCCCCCCCACCTCCCCGCAATCTGTTCTGGGATTCTGGCATTTGGCACCGTCTGTTCTGTACTTTTCTTAAGGTAGAAAATGCCGATTGAATTATTTTGCACATTGAGCTTAAGTATTGGAGACCTAGAAAAAGCCCCTGACTTAGCCTAAACGAGAATGTGACTGCCGTCAGCACTGAGTACACAACAGTGCCGCCGTTAGTAAAATCCAAGCAGTTGATTTCTGAGTAACAGTACCATAAACTCAAAGTTATTTATAGTCAAAATAAAAAGAGCTTTGTGGAGCCAGACAATTGTGTAGCAGAATATGAAAGGCTTGCGTTCAGTGAAATGAATGAATACACATTGATTTTATGAAACACGGTATGTTTATAAATGGTATGGAATAGAAACTTAGAAATTAACAGCGCAGAAGGAGGCCATTCGGCCCATTGTGTCCGCGCCGGCCGACAGAGCCGCACGGCCCTCGGTCAGCAGCCCTGAAGGTTACATATAAACCTATGAACAATGACGGAAAGGCAAAGAGTACCCAGCCCAACCAATGTATCAAGATTTGGGCTAATTTCTCTGGGTTTCCTGTTAAAGTACAATTCACTCTTTTTATAAACAGAGTCTTACTTTGTTCGACGAACAAGTAACGGTGATTGAAGGATGTTGGAATAGGTACAGAAATACCAGCTATTCTATAGAACGCAGTGGCTCCTGGACTGAGAGTGTCAGCTGTGGAATGTGCCCAGCTAAGATTCAATCATTTTGATTGTTGTGTCCAATTGTCTTCAGGAGCCAGGGAGAAATTTCAGAACTTTCACTGTTTTACCTCTGATTTTGCCTCTCCTATTGACATGTGCACAACAGTGCAGAGTCTTTGTTTCCTCTGCCTTCCATACTCGCTTACTAATTTTCTGCCTTCCAATTCCAGCTTTGCTACTCTCCCTTCTGGAACAGTGGAGACTGAGGGGAAACATATTGAGGTGTATAAAATTATGAGGGGCCTATGAGTGGATCGGAAGGACCTATTTCCCGTAACAGAGAGGTCAACAACCAGGGGGCATAGATTTAAAGTAATTGGAAGAAGGTTTAGAGGGAATTTGAGGAGAAATGTTTTCACCCAGAGGGTGGTGGGGGTCTGGAACTCACTGCCTGAAAGGGTGGTAGAGGCAGAAACCCTCACCACATTTAAAAAGTACTTGGATGTGCACTTGAAGTGCCGTAACCTACAGGGCTACGGACCGAGAGCTGGAAAGTGGGATTAGGCTGGATAGTTCTTGGTCGGCCGGCATGGACACGATGGGCCGAATGGTCTCCTTCTGTGCTGTAAATTTCTATAATTCTATGATTTCTTGGTCAATAAGCCGATAGACAATAAACAAACGGTTTAAAGCCATTTGGAAATTCTGCTATTTTTGCCCAACTCTTGACAAGTTTGTTTCTATTGTAAGAAACACTGGCAAATGTGTCAAACCCCCTCCTTGTCTCCTTCCCCATTATTTCTAGCCATTTCTTTTCTATCGGCACAATAGTTCTTATTTGAGCTGAGACCTTTGCATGTTTCCAGTGTGCTCGCCCTTATAAACTCACAGAAAATATCACCGGAGAAATGTAACATTTCATTAGGCTTATAGCATTCCCACATTTTCCACCCATTCATTGTCAATTGGTGTAAAGTCACGTCCATATTTTTATTGCCAACTGAAATGTTACTTCTCACCCGTCAGCCCGGAATAGTTTCCTGCATCACATCACTCCATCTAGGCTCCAAAATAGTGAGAGTTTTTAATACAGCTGCAACAAGTTATGTCCTTTCATTTGTTCTAAAGAATGGAATAAATTGTAAAAGTGCTGTATACTCCGGCAACAATGCAGTCCGCGATAGCACACACAGTTCTTTTAAACTTTCGGGACACTTGTTCTATTCATACTGGGTAAATTTGATGGATTGGTCCTCTCTGCAATAACCGTCCAGAAAATATCATCAGCACAAAAATAAATTCCAATAGATCCTATGACTTCTACAAACAAGTCACACACTCTCAGTCCAGCCCATGGAATAAATGCTGCTCCCATCTCCACCCCAAGTAATATCTCTGGTCTGGTTTTTCTCTTTCTCCCCTTGCCTAGAATCCATGTTCCCAAATGTTCCTCCTTCAATGCTTCTGCTAAACTATGGCGTTCGCTCTGTCGCTGATTCACATATGTGCAGAAAACTCTAAACTGCTGTGCACAGACTATCGCAGCTTGTTCAAAGTATTGCTCTCTGTAAATTGACCAATCTTGCCATTTTGGCAGCAATCTGTTAATCCAATCGAAGTGCCTGGCTGGTTGCAGTTTATTATCTGCAATGTTTCAGCTATGCACAGCATCTTTTTCATTGCATATTTTACTTTGTTATTTATACTATAAATTGAATTGTGTTGGCTGTATGTTACCAAGCAGTCATTCAATTATTGTTATCCCAAAGTGAACCCCTAATCTGGTCTGTGTTCACTGCTGGCTAAATTCATGTAGTCCCTCCTTTAATTGACTTATACTGTTTCAGAGTGAGTGGATTTTGAAAAAATGAATTTGATAGGCAAATTATTTAGTATTGGTTGATTGTCCCACCACATTGTTCACTCCTGGGTCTTAAAGTGGGACATCTGAATTCTGACTACTGAAGTGACCGCATAAGACTTCATCACCTCAGGCTTTGTTTGCAGCCTGTCTGCGCCATCTACCTAACATGTTAATATTTCAAGGTCGGCTGCAGGACAGATTGTTATTTGGAAACGCTTGGTGCATTCTTAGATTTTGCAGGAATATAGAAATCTGCACCAGTAGCAGTACTAGCGCTCCAATCTGTCGCCTTAAAACAAACCATTTCAATTTAGTGCTAACCAGATTACTGCCCTCCCAAATTCGTGTTGCATCGACGCAATCGGTCTTTGCCAGAGCCGCAAATGGAAACACTAAAGCTGCAGAGAAGTTACCATTAATGGTCAGTCCAACACGTGCTCAAAATGGAAGCTGCTAGGACCCCATGAAGGAACCGAATATACTTGTATAGAAGCTCTCTGTTTAAGGACCTGTTGTGATGATACAGAGAGTAAATAATGAGCGCTGTTCGGTTGTGGTACAGGCGGAAGCTTGTATGTGAGTAATTATCAGTAATGATACTTAACTCCCCTTCAACGTCCTAAATAGTTACTGTACCATGTACTGTAATCTTTACATCATTGGAAGGTGTCTGTTAAATGAAATGTTTAGGCTTCACTTATATTACAACTGTAGTATCAGTGCAAGTGATTGTGTTTTGCATCAATGATAAAGTTATAGTGTAAATGCAATATTGGGGCTGAACTCCAGAATGAAGTAGGGTGAGATTCCCTGGGGGAGGAAAGTCTGGCTTCCTTCATGTTGGAGCCAGGTCAAGTGATGTATTTAAATTTACACTCTCGCTTGGTGTATTGGTGCAAAACAAATTACTTTGTGTCAATACTCCAGCTGTAGTGTAAACACAACCTTGGACTGTTTCCATGTACGGCTGCTGGCAGTGAAGCTGGCCGACAGCCAGTTCACTGTTTAACCTGGAAACCAGAGAATCCTGCAATGAAGTGCCACAACTTGCCCCTGACCATTGGCCTCTGGCTTCAATCCCAACCATTTATTTGTGGTGTTCAGAGAGGCATTCTGGAGCATACTCCACTTTCTAGAATCTGACTGAGCCTGGCCACCAATGTGACATCTTTAGTTAGTCACAGAGCTTCCTGTTTACTCCCTTTTAGGAGACTGTTAAATTTGAGGTTGTAAAAAAAACAGGGAAAGGAAAAACCGTGGCAAGAAACCAAAAACGGAAGGGAAGAAAATTAAACCGGCTGCATCGGGACAAAACATTAAGGAAATGGGCAATTTGGAACAAATGGTACATAGCTTTCTAGAACTCATTGAGGAGCGGGATTGGAGGCTCACTTTGAAAAAATTTGTTCTGATAGAAAAATAAACTAATGCATAATATTGTTTAATTTCTGCCCAGGTGGATTAAGATTTGATCAGAGATATCACACAGTTCCTACGTTTGTTTGCTTTTTGTGGTCAATTTGCAGTTGAGGAGATGTCGTATGGCTGTCTGAAATATCTATTCCTGTGGGTAGGAATGTGGCTGTGAATTCTAAGATGCAGAGCTGTGAAGGCTGAGAGGAGATTTGATGGAGGTGTTTAAAATCATAAAGAGTTTAGATCGAGTAAGTAAAGAGCAACTGTTTGCAATGGCCGGAGGGTCGATAACCAGAGGGCATGGATTGAAGGTGACTGGCAAAAGAACCAGAGGCAACATGAGGGAAAAAACTCTTTTATGCAACGAGTGGCTAGAATCTGGAATGCACTGCCTGAGAGGGTGGTTGATACAGATTCAATGATAGTCTTCAAGCGGGAATTGGATAAATACTTTTAAAAAAACTACAGGGATATAGGGAAAGGACAGGCAGCGGGACTAACTGGGCTGCTCTTGGAGGAGCCGGCCAGACTCGATGGGCTGAATGGTCTCTTTCTGTGCTGTACTATTCTATGATTCTATGAGATTCAAACAACCACTGCCTTATTGTCAATTCCAATAGTGCTTGCTCCATTGAAGTGTACACCTGCTCATGCAAATCTGTGCAACGTACTAGGAGGCACAGTTCTCCATTCATTTTAATGGGGACATGTGACGAGAACGGTAGATTATATTTTGTGCTCCGTTTCAGCAGGAAAGTCTAGTCCTGGTCCTGCTGCGTCTCGGAGGCATAATCCAAACTCTGTATTTCAGTCACTCGGGCAGTTTGTATACAGCTGCCTCGGTTATATCACGTGCTTTCAGTGAAGCAGGAATGATTTCAGTACATGCATAAATCTAAGCCCAGACGACGGCCATAATCAAGCAGTTGCAGTGCATGTTACCAGGAGGGGAAATGAAGGATGAAACGTTAACGGTTCGGCGGATGAAACAATAATGAGTCAGTCACTGGGTGCCACAAGGTTCCTGCTCGGGGACAGGTGGACTTTACCCGCTTTTGTGTCAGTGATATAATGCCGCCTTACCTTTAGCAAACACAAGATGTTCAGATAGACGTTTAACTCCTCACTCACCGGATTGCATTCTGTGGCAAGGGTGAAGTTGTGGATTGTATGCAAACTCCAAACAATGCATTCAAATAGTACCAAGCAGAGCTCTGGGGACGATCGGTGTCACAGTGGACATTATGTTCAGTAGGTGAGGGAACGGGGAGTCAATTTTACTGAGTTGCATTTTTTGCTAAAACTGTAGCAAAACCGAAGAATTCAGAGTTGTGTGTATGATGCTCAATGTGATGCCATGTTAACCATTATATTGTGTACTCTTCTCTATCATCATCATAGGCAGTCCCTCGAAGTGAGGATGACTTGCTTCCACGCCAAAAAGGAATGAGTTCACAGGTGTTTCAATGACGGACCTAATATTCCGGATCCCGAACTACATCCTGAAGGGTGGGAGATGCCTGTGCGTGGATTTTTTTAACGTGGGGTGGCCGTTGCACACCAGCCACCACACGAGCTTGACAAAGCTAGGTCTTGGTCCAGTGGCAAGGATTAACCAAGACAACTGGAGACCAGCTCTGCTGCACAGGCCTAGTGCGCGCACATATAGCAGTGTGGGCTGGCCCGTGCTGCCCCTGGGCCCTCGCCTCTTTTGGGCCCCAGATTCACACCTCTCCCGGGTCCCGGTCACTTCCTTCTACAAACTCTTGCCGTTCCTTTGCCCCTCCTGCTGTGCCTGCCCGCACTGCAATCAGCGACCTGGCTTCACAGCCATCGCCCTCCTGCAGTAGTATGCCGCTGCACGCTGCTCCCTCTGATGGCCCCGGCCTGCTGATGGTCTTGCAGTCCAGGACCGTGCCGATTTCCAGGCCGGGCCTGGCCGCTGCACACTGCTCTATACAGACATGGTCTTGTACAACACATTGCCGAGTCACTTTACATGGTTATAACAAAGCCTGTTATTTACTATATTTGTGTCTGGGCTACATGTTTAAGGAAAGTGTACAAAGTGGTACTAAATTAATTTAGACCAGGAAAATGGCCTAGATACCCACTGAATACCAATTGTTCTGAAGTGCCCTCTAGCAATGTGCTGTGGCAATAATATGTATCTGATGGATTCACTATGGAGTATGTGAAAGTGTTCTGCATCCACAGAAACGCATACTCTTAATAGAAATGTAATTTCAACGTCATATAAATATTCAGGGTGCTGACCTGTCTATACAATTCAGCAGGCAACCTTTAGATTAGAGAAATATTCAGCTCCTTACCCTCACTGACCTTTGTTGTAATGAGGTCTGCCCTCCATTTTTAGTAACTGCTCCCTGACACCGATTCTTTCACCTGTCTTTAGAGTCAACCATTCTTGTGTTTCCGAACAGACCTGCATCCCAAACTGGTCCACTTCTCTTCCCTGCTCCAGGGAAGCTGGCATGTTATTAAAAAAAGTGGCACTAGTGAGGAAAGATGAATTTCCACTCTTGGTCAGGTTAATCACGCAGGAATGTTGTGTGTCAACACAACCAAATCTCAAGTCTGCACTTAACTGCAGTTCTCCTTGTGTGTAGTAATGGCGAGTGGATGCTAGTTCTGGCAGTGAGTGTCTGAAATGGGATTTTAAACATTGAGATAGCTAATGTCCTGTACTGCATTCTGGTGGAGGACTTCCTCACCTGTACTTCCTTCCTTAATTATTTATATTTCATTACATTTTCGGAAATAGCATATGAGATGTGGGCGCGTAAAGGAGAGGAGGTCTATCTGTTCTACACTTACAAAAGACATTCCGAAAGAGAGCATGATTTTGCTACAGTGAGAAGCTAAAAATCTATCGATAAAAAGATTATTAATGACCTGGCTGTGGAGTGTGGAGGAATCTTTCAGGAATCTTTCTTTTCGGGGGTTCTTTATCATCTTCTGTTAGACAAAATGATTGTCCTGCTGGGAACCGGTGAGATATGGCATTGTCCTTTTTGTTCTTTGAACTTAAGGTCCATGGATTTGCTGTCGGAAGACCCTCACAATCACTGCATTGTAGTTTGCAATGACACACATCCAGATTTTAAGCTCTTGCATATAAATTAAGTGAAAACACAATGACATAAGAAATAGATAAACAGTGGAAATAATAGTCACACATGCTATGTGAAGCATTTTGTCTCACAGCCATCTTCTCCCCCAGGTGATAATTGTATTGATTTATTGGAGGACATACACAAGTGAGGGAACACGAGAAAGAGAGACGAGAGGATTTTCTGTAACAGTTTTACTACAAATGTCCACTATTTGAAATGTTCATTCTCCCGTATTATTTATTCTACAAGTTGCTGATGAGTTTTGTAGATTTTAGATACTGTTCCCATTTTAAACTAATTGGAACTAAAACAGTGTTAGCTCAGCAGGAGTAATGTGGAAGAGAGAAGCAGTCACAAATACAAACACTCTTTCACTCTGCACACTCTCACTGGTCCTTTCTCGCACTCTCCTTTGCTCTCTCACTCACACTCACACTCTCACTCTCACTCAGACTCATACTCTGACTCTCACTCACACTCGCACTCTCACTCTCTCACACACTCACTCTCACTCTCACACACTCACTCTCACTCTCTTACTCTCTCTCTCTCACACTCACTCTCTCTCTCTCTCTCTCTCTCACACTCTCATTCTCACTCGCTCACTCTCACATTCTCACTCTCTCACACTCTCACTCTCTCTCGTTCTCTCACTCTCACTCTCCCACATTCTCACTCTCTCTCACACTCTCATTCTCACTCTCTCACACACTCACTCTCTCACACACTCACTCTCACACACTCACTCTCACTCTCTTACTCTCTCTCTCACACTCACTCTCTCTCTCTCTCTCACACTCTCACTCTCACTCGCTCACTCTCACATTCTCACTCTCTCACACTCACACTCTCACTCTCTCTCGTTCTCTCACTCTCCCACATTCTCACTCTCTCTCACACACTCATTCTCACTCTCTCACACACTCACTCTCTCACACTTTCACACTCACTCTCTCACATTCTCACTCTCTCTCGTTCTCTCACTCACTCTCCCACATTCTCACTCTCTCTCACACTCTCATTCTCACTCTCTCACACACTCACTCTCTCACACACAGCCTACCACATAACTTGGGTGCTGCGGTCTGTGAATCACCATGCAGCTACCACAATAGGCCAACTAATTCACTTAACTACAGTACTATTGAGTGTAGTGATAAACAAATGGGTCCGTTTTTCTGTGGCCAGCGACTGACCTCGAAGAAGCCTGCCCACATTCTTTTAGCGGGCTCTGTAGTGTGGATTTCACCTTTCCTGACATTACTTTCATTCTGGCGCCATCTATGGGGATCTCTGGCATCCAGCAACAAAGATTTCATCAAGCAGGCTAAGCAGCCAATCACATTGAAGAATTCTCAAAGACAGCAAACCAGGAAGTAAAAAGCAGGTTTTATCTTCACTTTTTATAATTTTTCGGAAAGTGAAATAAAGATTAGGACGTACACCTGGGATTAAGGTAGAAGATGAAATATAATCAACAAACTTAAAAAAAATAAAGGTGAATTTTTATTATTAAAATAATCTAGAGCATTTTTAACATGGAATCCATAAATTTGACATTCCACAAATTATTAATTTCGTTTTTCAGGGCCAGAGAGGTTGTTCAGCAGTAATTAAGACTTATTACACCATTTAAAAACTCCAATACACCTTATTGAACAAGGCTTAACTTTTTCAAGGATTTTTACAGTGAGAATAGAATGTAAAAAGTGGAAGTGATTTTAATTGATTTCCAACTACAAGGACTGCAACAGCGCACCCTGTGGAGAAGCAGGGTATCACTGACAGTAACTTAAGGATTTCTGCGTTTAAATGCACATGTGTGGACTCCAGATGTTGCTGCCAGTTTTACAGAGTAATGACAGCAAACGCTGACTTTTTCGCCGTCATTACAACTGCAAATTCTGGGCCATGGTTTGCAGCAGAGTAGTCTCTCCAGTGAATAATTTCACCTCATAACTTTCACAAGGTATGTTAAGACATCCCATCCTTGCTTTAAGAAGCAGAGGGTGCTCTTTGGTTGTGTTTGAGGCTGTCCTTGTGCCTCGGACTCCTCATACAGCTGTGAATGTACAAGCGGTTTTGCGATTTATGGATTCAACGGTTCAAAATTTTAATTAAAATTAGTTCAAGGCACTAAAGATATTTTGTTGTTGGCATTGTGTTCAGTTCTGGGCACCGACCTCAGGAAAGATATATTGGCAATGGAGGGGCGCAGCACTGATTCGCCAGAACGATACCGGGGCTAAAAATGTTCAATTCTGAGAACAGCTTGCCTAACACTAGACTTATATTCCCTTAAGTATAGAAGATAAAGGGGTGATCTAATTGGTGTGTTTAAGATGATTAAAGATTTGATAGGGTAGATAGAGAGAAATGATTTCCTCTGGCGGAGGAGGTCGTTACCTTAAAATTAGAACTAGGCCATTGATGGATGGAGTCAGGAAGCACTTCTTTACAAAAAGGGAAGTGAGGTTTGGAACATTCTTCCCCCTAAAAGCTGCTGAGGCCAGTTAAAATTGTCAAAACTGAGATTGACTTATTTTTGTTAGGTAAGGGTATTAAGGGATATGGAATCAAGGCGGGTATATGGAGTTAAGGTACAGATCAGCCATGATCTCACTGAATGGGGGAATAGGCTCGAGGGGCTGAATGGCCTACTCCTGTTCCTTTTAAAACATGCACATGCTCTTTTTGTGTGTATGTCTCGGAGACCACCGGGCTTATCCAGCGTTAATCATTCCTCCCCAAATGGACATTATCTTAAATATGGATCCACTGACCTCTCTCTCGCTGCAGCAACTTGCTGCTGGACACTTTGGGCTTCTGAACTCCAAGTACGACCTATGTTACTTCAAGGCGATCGAAATTTTCTTCCCAAAAATGTCACCCCGTCTTTCGGAGGTTGCTGTCATTCTCCTGGGCCGCTGCCCGTATCCTTTCAGAGGTTCTTTCTGCATTGGAGTGCGGCGAATGAGGTTGTGGGGCCCAGAAGAGCCGAGGGCCCAGGGACAGCACGGGCCTGCCCACACTGCGATATGTGTGCGCACTAGGTCCGTGCAGCAGAGCCAGTCGTTTTGGTTAACCCTTGCCACTGGGTAAAGGCCTAGCTCTGTCAAGCCCGTGTGTGCAATGGTCACCACACGTTAAAAAAATCCACACACAGGCATCTTCCAACCCTGGAGTTCAGGACTGGAATATCGGGTCCTTCATTGAAACATCTATGAGCTCATCCCTTTTGGTGTGGAAGCAAGTCATCCTCGTTTGAGGGACCGCCTATGATGATGAGAAGTTCCCATAACTGTCTCCTCCGGGAACTGCTCCACACTTTTTCATTTCACACTTTACAAGAATCAACTTAACTGTGAAAAATCTGCTGGATCTCTGCACCGCATCTCTAAATGGGGGCAACTTAAAAATGCTTCCAAACCTTGTAGGCCCCAGTCGAGAAACCTGCCCGTTGGAGGTGGGGGCCAGGGAGCCAACAAAATGTTGGTGATGTTTTAAATACTTGTCATGTATTTAAAATATTGATAGCAATGTTACACAAGAGAAGGTAATCCATACAGGCTTTATGTCTGCCATAAGTTATGGGGCTGTCCTGAAAGATTATTTTGCTTTATATGAATGTGCTGCTTGAGATTGTCCAAAGAATTGCTCACAAATATTGTCTACCATTTAGTGATATTTCTCAACTTGGTGATCTAACACTCATAACCTGGCACTGGAATATTCTGTAGATACCCAGTGAATTGTCTTTTAATGAAATAAAATCTTTACATGTTATGAGTAGTAATTAAAATGCAATTGATATATAATGCAATAACTATAAAGCTGGTTATTCTTGGTACAACTAATGTAGAGGCTAGTGTGCTAGTTTATTTGGTATTAGAGCAATGTTAATGTTGAGGTATAATGCAGTAATAATCATCCATAAGTATCACAGTAATCAAAAACGATTGTTCCACACACTCAGTATTTTGATAGTATTTGTTGCTGGTCTTCTTTCATTTCCGTGCCCACTTGTACAAGTTAAGACTTGCTATTACAGCCAAGATTAAAACAGCTTCTTAACCGGTTTGGTTTGGCGACTGTATGAACAGTGACTGCCAGTGAGCTGCCTTGTATAAACTAGGTCCACTCGAGGAGGTGGAGAGAATCTGTTCCATTCTAAAGCTAGGGTTCTAAATCCATGTTCTGCCAATAGTGCTGGTTCCAGGCGTGCTGACAGGTTTACTCCATTGCTATATGCCTGGAGATAGAATATCATTAGCTCACATACAGGCAATGCTGTACCTTGCAGCTGAGTTCACCCTCGCTGTGAAACTCTCTCACCTGGAGTTTCCGCCAGGGGCATAATCGGGAAAATGCCGGTTTTGCCGAGGTGAAGTTACACCCAAGTGACTATGGGTGTAACCCACTTGCATTTTAAATTCCGCGATTCTTTTGCGCTATTTCAGTCAATTCCATCAAGATTGCGCTGATGATATCCAGGTGGAAAACATGCAGAAACTCCAGGCCCGTGTATCCCTTGGCTTATAAGCACCTTAAACAATTGGACAACACTTTGGTGCCAGACATGGGTCAGAGAGGAAACATTGTAATAGGACATGGCTGTTCAGCACTACCTTGGTTTGTAAGGACACTTGTATATCCTCTTGATCGGTCAGACATAAAAGAAAGGCTTGCATTTATATTCATCCTTACACACTTCTCAGACCTGGGTGTCCTTGTACACGAATTACTGAAAGGTACAACAAGCAATTAAGAAAGCAACTGGTATGTTGGCCTTTATTACAAGAAGATTTGAGTATGAGTAAAGATGTCTTACTGCAATTATATAGGGCCCTGGTGAGACCACACCTGGACTATTGTGTACAGTTTTGGTCTCCTTATCTAAGGAAGGATATACTTGCCATAGAGGGAGTGCAACGAAGGTTCACCAAACTGATTCCTGGGATGGGGGGGGGATTGTCTTATGAGGAGAGATTGAGTAGACTGGGCCTATATTCTCTAAAGTTTAGAAGAATGAGAGGTAATCTCATTGGAATATACAAAATTCTTACGGGGCTTGACAAGGTAGATGCAGGGAGGATCTTTCCTCTGGCTGGGGAGTCTAGAACCAGGGGTCACAGTCTCAGAATAAGGGGTCGGCCATTTAGGACTGAGATGAGGAGAAACTTCTTCACTCAGAGGGTGGTGAATCTTTGGAATTCTCTACCCCAGAGGGCTGTGGAGGCTCAGCCGTTGAGTATATTCAAGACAGAGATCGATAGAAACATAGAAAATAGGTGCAGGAGTAGGCCATTCGGCCCTTCGAGCCTGCACCGCCATTCAACAAGATCATGGCTGATCACCCACCCCAGCACCTCGCCCCCACAGCCCCCGACCCCCCCAGCCGCAAGGACCACATCCAACTCCCTCCCGAACACATCCAATGAACTGGCATCAACAACTCTCCGCGGCAGGGAACCCCGCAGGCCAACAACTCCCCAAGTGAAGAAGTCTCTCCCCATCCCAGCCCCAAACAGCCCACCCCCCATGCCCCCTCCACCCCCACCACCCGGCTCCGGACCCACCCAACACCGGGAACACTCCCCCCGCACCCAACCCGCCCGTCAGAATCCTTCCCAAATGCCGAACACCCCCGGATGTCGAGCCCCCAGCCCCGGCCACCCCGGAGCCACGCCCCCGCGACGCCAACCACATCACATCCACCAACCGCCATCTGCGCAATCAACCCGTCCACCCCACTCCGAACACTCCCCGCACCGAGGCACAGAGCCCCCAGGCCTGCCCCTCCAACACACTTCCCCCCCCAGACCTCCGCTGCAATGTGGCCCCTCCCGTCCCCTGTCCTGGGTTTCTCCGCGCCCCCCACCTCCACCACTCTCCCCTCCATCCCCCGCCCCTGTCTCCCCTACACTTCCCTCTGTCTCCCTGCACAGGCTCCCATCTTGGGGGCGGTAACCTTCTGGGGCAGGGAATTTTAGCCCCCAGCATGGAAGTCCTGCTCCCGCTGCAGAATTGGCCTTACCACCCCTCAATGGAAGCGGCGTGCAATTTCCCACACTCCACTTCCTTTGGGGGGCAGTTACCGGGGCACGACTGGATGCTCCTGTGACAGTCTGAACTGGTGCTCTCCACTCCCCCATCCTGTGACAGTTTGAACTGGTGCTCTCCACTCTCTCTCCTGTGACAGTTTGAACTGGTGCTCTCCACTCTCTCTCCTGTGACAGTCTGAACTGGTGCTCTCCACTCCCCCATCCTGTGACAGTTTGAACTGGTGCTCTCCACTCTCTGTCCTGTGACAGTTTGAACTGGTGCTCTCCACTCTCTCTCCTGTGACAGATTGAACTGGTACTCTCCACTCTCTGTCCTGTGACAGTTTGAACTGGTGCTCTCCACTCTCTGTCCTGTGACAGTTTGAACTGGTGCTCTCCACTCTCTGTCCTGTGACAGTTTGAACTGGTGCTCTCCACTCCCCCATCCTGTGACAGTTTGAACTGGTGCTCTCCACTCTCTGTCCTGTGACAGTTTGAACTGGTGCTCTCCACTCTCTCTCCTGTGACAGATTGAACTGGTACTCTCCACTCTCTGTCCTGTGACAGTTGGAACTGGTGCTCTCCACTCTCTCTCCTGTGACAGATTGAACTGGTGCTCTCCACTCTCTCTCCTGTGACAGATTGAACTGGTGCTCTCCACTCTCTGTCCTGTGACAGTTTGAACTGGTGCTCTCCACTCTCTGTCCTGTGACAGATTGAACTGGTGCTCTCCACTCTCTGTCCTGTGACAGATTGAACTGGTGCTCTCCACTCTCTGTCCTGTGACAGATTGAACTGGTGCTCTCCACTCTCTGTCCTGTGACAGTTTGAACTGGTGCTCTCCACTCTCTCTCCTGTGACAGATTGAACTGGTGCTCTCCACTCTCTGTCCTGTGACAGTTGGAACTGGTGCTCTCCACTCTCTGTCCTAGATTTTTGAATATTAAGTGAATCAAGGGATATGGGGATAGTGCAGGAAAGTGGAGTTGAAGTCGAAGATCAGCCATAATCTCATTGAATGGTGGAGCAGGCTCGAGGGGCCGAATGGCCGACTCCTGCTCCTAATTCTTATGTTCTTATGTCTCCAAACACTTCATATACAATGAAATACTTCAAAACACGATAGGCCAAAATGGCCTCCTTCCGTGCTGTAAATTTTATGATTCTAAGGTGCTCCCACAGTGCTATTAGGGAGGGAGCTCCAGGATTGTGACCCAGCGATGATGAAGGAATGGCAATTTATTTCCAAGTCAGGATGGTGTGTAACTTGGAGGGGATCTTGCAGATGATGGTGTTTTATTGGTACCCTGTTACAATAAAAATGTAATTATAATTTCCCAGCTAAAACCTTTCTTTTAAAGTTTGACCACAGAACAATAAAATATATTTGACTTTGTTATGCAGCTGAACTAGTTTCTGGTTCAGGGCACAACTTGCCATCTGTTGCAAATTGCCAGGCCTGTTGCCTCTCAGACCAGTTGTCACCAATCACATGCCTTTAGCTGCAGCAGAGGTAGGCCCTCCTCTAGTCAGAACACGTGACGTAAGGTCACTATTAAACCCTAATCTAGGAAGTCTGAACAAGCAAGAGAAATAAAAATCAGTTTGGCAGTTGTTGAAGGAACACGTTTCTTCACAGCCATATTACATGATTTTGGAAAAATCCATTTTGGAATTGATAGGCCAATATTCTGGAGATAATTTCGAATCCCTAATCAGAGAGTTCCCGCCAGCAAGGGAGGAGGAAAGACAGCCAGCCAGATCAGTTTAAGATCTCATCTTGAAAACAACACCCCCAACAGTGCAGCAATCCCTCAGTACTGCACTGAAGGATGGCGGGACTGACATATCAAGAAAGACTGGATCAGCTGGGCTTGTATTCACTGGAGTTCAGAAGAATGAGAGGGGATCTCATAGAAACGTTTAAAATTCTGATAGGTTTAGACAGGTTAAATGCAGGAAGAATGTTCCCAATGTTGGGGAAGTCCAGAACCAGGCGTCACAGTCTAAGGATAAGGGGTAAGCCATTTAGGTCCGAGATGAGGAGAAACTTCTTCACCCAGAGAGTGGTGAACCTGTGGAATTCTCTACCACAGAAAGTTGTTGAGGCCAATTCGCTAAATATATTCAAAAAGGAGTTAGATGTAGTCCTTACTACTAGGGGGATCAAGGGGTATGGCGAGAAAGCAGGAATGGGGTATTGAAGTTGCATGTTCAGCCATGAACTCATTGAATGGCGGTGCAGGCTCGAAGGGCCGAATGGCCTACTCCTGCACCTATTTTCTACGTTTCTATGTTTCTAAGTGGTAGAGGCCTGGGAATAGGCTACATACAGTGTTCCTGTGAAGTTGTTATCTGCTAGGTCCAACGCAGGCCACTCATTGGCTTTCACATTGTCATCGCCGCACAGGCACAGAAATTTCAAAGGACCGCACATTAACAGGAACATGCTGCACAGAACACAGCGCAGCTTAGAGGGAACATTGGCTGTATACATACTCTTTTGGCTGAAAATTGTTTGTGGTTTTGTTCAGGGAGGTACAGGGAAGAAAGTATGTGGTTGCAGCAAGTAGATTTTAGTTTTTCTGTTACTATCTTCTGCTGTTATAGTTCTCTGTATGAAAGAGAGACGTGAATCTGTCGATTTACATCATGTTTTATTTCTCAGGTGAGCCTGTATGCTGACCCTCCAAAACCAAGTCACAGTATCGAGATGACATCACTTAACCGGGGTTCAAAGGTCATGATGTTTGACATCCCACGTGTGCAGAAAGCTGAAATTAGCTCACCTCTGAAATCCAGTGTACAAACAGGTAACTAACTTTGCATTTACACCTTCTGAGGAAAACTCTAGCTCTGTAACGTCAAAGAAAAATGAAGATTATTTTTAACTTAACTTCTAGTGCAGGCTGAGTCGTTTGTTGTTTGTTTCTGTGCTTTTGTCTATTTCTGCCATTGCTGATCAGAACCCCATTTTGAAGACTAAGACACTTTACAGAATATTAAAGGACTTGCCATAAATTGTGTGGTTTTAGAAATGACGAGCCCATGCCCATCCCGCTACAAATTTTGTAATTTGTTAAAATGAGGCCCAGACTGGGGATGAAAGGCCCACTTCTGACTGGCCGTTAGCATCCTATGTCAATTCAGTTTGAGATAGTCTATTTTCTCTACAACACCGAACTGTCCCTAATTTGACATGAATTGGCAATCTCACTTCGATAGGCCACAATTTGAAATTTGACTGGTGCGGCAAATGGAAAGATTGTCACACTGGTAAAGTAGGGGTGTTCTTTTGAGGTTGTGACAGAATAGAGGGGGTCGTACTCTGCATCCCCGTGTATTGCTTGCTGCTGATGATGGGTATCTGAAATGGCAAGCATTCTATTCCCTATCCAGCACTAACACTTTTCAAGTACGCACAAGAAACTTTTGATATAGAAGCTTTGTTTTGCTCACTTTAATTCTCAGTCCACTGTTTCCAGTTCTATGTCACATGTACATCTGTAGAGATTGTGTTGCCAGTTTCTGAAAAAAGAGGCAAACTAATGTGCTAGTACAGAGGTGTATGATGGAAAGGACCCACTGGACTATCTAGCCTGTCCCATATAATTGTGATGCATTATGCATCACAATGCAAACACTCACTGCTCACCCTCCCAGAGAGCCCGAGGAACACTCGCTCCTCACCCTCCCCGAGACCCCGAGGAACACTCGCTCCTCACCCTCCCAGAGAGCCAATTCAGATTTGGTTTTCCTTATTATTCTGAATCGGTATTTCCCTTCAAGAAGTAGGCAATACTTTGTTACTTTTTGGTGTGTCTCTCCACAATTCAAAAGGTCGAATTTTCTGGGTTTGGAACAGAACAAATACTTTAGTGAGAACCAAATGAAGGAAGGAACATAAGTGACATGAAAATAACTGAGTGAACCATTTAATTAAAAGAATTCTCAAATACACCGTTACAATGCACACACGATGACAAAATGTCCCTACTTTATACCAGCAGGGATATTTCCTCTCAGTGGTATCTGGTATAGTTTACACTACAAGAGCCAAGATGTGGAGTTACTCTCTCTGGGGGAAAAATTCATTATTGCCCCGTTAGGGGGCGGTAAATTTGAAAGACGAGACACTTGGTGCCAGGCACTAAACTTTCCCCCCCTCTCAAAAAATTCGGATTAGTGCTCCCAGAAGGAGCTAACTCAAGCGCTCCACTTCCTTCTTGGTTCACTAATGGGAAGTACACTGCCTCGTCCTGCTCTTCCCTCCCTTAAAGGAAAGGGCCATTGCTGCAGGCTCTGCCATGAAAACAGGACCTACAGGGACCACCTAGGGAGCGGGGGTACCGCACGATCAGTCCGGCACGCAAGCAGAGTGCCGGGCTAAGCCACCACGGACGGCCGGGACCCTGCGAAGAAAACAGAGCAGCAGCGGGAAAACCAAGGTTATCTCATAGAAACATATAAAATTCTGCTGGGACGGGACAGGTTAGATGCGGGAAGAATGTTCCCGATGTTGGGGAAGTCCAGAACCAGGGGACACAGTCTAAGGATAAGGGGTAGGCCACTTAGGACTGAGATGAGGAGAAACTTCTTCACTCAGAGGGTTGTTAACCTATGGAATTCTCTACCGCAGAGAGTTGTTGATACCAGTTCATTGGATATATTCAAGAGGGAGTTAGATGTGGCCCTTACGGCTAAAGGGATCAAGGGGTGTGGAGAGAAAGCAGGAAAGGGGTACTGAGGTGAATGATCAGCCGTGATCTTATTGAATGGTGGTGCAGGCTCGAAGGGCCGCACCTATTTTCTATGTTAGTTTGTTTTTACCTAACTCGGTCACCTTGCCTTCACTTATCGCCCCGTGTTTTCACCCGGTGCTGCAGCAGGGGGGCGCTAACGGAGCGATGCGCACGACGATGACGTCATGCTCTCCGGGCGCAGGAGATTGGGGCGCAAAGCCGTAGCGCCGCCGCTAAACTCCCGCCCAATATGGCGGGTGTCGTTGGCAGCGCTGCGCCCAGTCGGTAAGGGGAGGTGCAAATGCATTGAAGTTCGACCCCTTTGTTTTTGAAATAAAATGGACTAAATTCTGTCGCGCACCACCAACACCACCAAAGGTTTTCATAGTTACGAAGCATCTATAAAAACTCCACGGCAGAACACCATCGCTGTACCAGCATTTTCCATTCCTGCCCACTTTGAATCCAAGATTGGATTGCTGCAAACCGGATCGAGTGGTCTGCATGGATTCCCCACTGTTAACTTCTCTGTGCTTTTGGGTCCTGCCGACTGGAGTCTACACTGGGCTCATGCCCGTCACAGAGAACCTGCACCAAATTACAGAGTGACTTTCTGAGTTGGAAAGCAATGAGGATCTGTAATGGACAATGGGGTAGATCTGGACTTTGTGCGGCAGTGTACGACGGCTGATGGCGAGTCGGCAGCCCCTTTTACATCTCTCGCAATGTTTACTTCCGTGAAAATTAAAATTTGGAGAGGTGTAAAACGGGCTGCGACTTGCTATCACCTGTTTTAGACCAGCACACCCTGGGATATCTAACCCAGCGAGTGTAGGAATGGTAAGACAGGTAATAGTTGCTGCATAACCAAAAGCTTAATGTTTTTTTCGTCTGCCTGAGAAGGGTTCAACTTCAAGCATCCTTCTTCAGCTTCTGATGTGTTCATACTGTCCATCTGAACTTGCAGTTTAGACTGCAGATTTATACGTGATCTTGGTTGTGACCATGTTGTGTTTGAAGTTTCAGTGGGCACTTGTAGTTATCACTGTAACCATTGTGACATGGGATTTTTTTCAATGACTATGATTTTATTTGTACGTAATCTGCAGGTAATAAAACAAGTGAGTGGAGGGGTAATTGGCAGCAAACAAAGATGCTTTAAGTGCTAAATTTGAATGTAAGTCTCAGTATTTATTTTGGTGCTTTGCTGTCCATAGAAATGTGCGGCAACTAAATTCTCCATAACTGAGGTAGAAAATCAGATTGCCAGCATCATTGTGACATGCTGCCTGAATGCAAAGTGATGTCATGGTTATGCAGATTGGCCTCTCGAGTTTTCTTTACAAGCACAAACTGAAATTTGCCAAATCGTTTTACACAAAGACGATTTCATTTTGAAGAAAAGGAACCCATTACATTGCTTTGTGCAAATCCATAGCCCGCTCAGCCCACTGAGCACCCAGGGTTTAGTCACGGCAGTAGACATTGACGTTGCCCTCCATTAAGACAGAAAGGATTTGCGGCTGATGGATAAATGGTCCTGTTTAAGTGGTGACGGGTGCAGCAGGCGTGGGTTTAAATCAACCCACCTCAGAAACCAAGCCAACATTGTTATGTGGCCGCGCCTTAACCACATTCTGTGATCTGATCAAGTTAAAAAGGATCCATGGCAAACGAAAGACTTGGGGAGAGTATTGCAGTACCAGATATATAATTTCAGTGTGCACATCATCAGTTTACCTCACACAAGAGTTTCTGTTGAATTATCGGGTTCATTGTTTAATTTAAAGAAATTACTATGAAACTTTACGTAGAAAAAATAAGAAACGAGTTTGAATTGCTGAATGAGAGAGATGGAAAGCTGCTAGTAATTGAAATATCATTGGTTGTTAAATGGTTCAGAGATAAAGGCTCATTGGTTGAAGCTTAAATACATACAGTAAAGGCAGGAACGACATGGCAGGTCTGTTGGCATCTGAAGAAATAAGTTATCACTTCAGATAGAGAGCCGTTGCTTCAGATTTTCAGCATTTGCAAGCTTTCTGTGGCAACACTGCTTTTGACTGTCCTTCATGATGACCTCACCCAGGGCTACTGCATCTGCTCTTCTGTAGAGTCTGAACTGTATTCTAATCTGAGGAAGGACGTTCTTGCTACTGAAGGAGTGCAGTGAAGGTTCACCAGACTGATTCCCGGGATGGCTGGACTGACACATGAGGAGAGACTGGATCAACTGGGCCTGTATTCACTGGAGTTTAGAAGGATGAGCGGGGATCTCATAGAAACATATAAAATTCTGACGGGACTGGACAGGTTAGATGCAGGAAGAATGTTCCCGATGTTAGGGAAGTCCAGAACCAGGGGACATAGTCTAAGGATAAGGGGTAAGCCATTTAGGACTGAGATGAGGAGAAACTTATTCACTCAGAGAGTTGTTAACCTGTGGAATTCCCTACCGCAGAGTGTTGTTGATGCCAGTTCATTGGCTATATTCAAGATGGAGTTAGATGTGGCCCTTACGGCTAAAGGGATCAAGGGGTATGGAGAGAAAGCAGGAAAGGGGTACTGAGGTGAATGATCAGCCATGATCTTATTGAATGGTGGTGCAGGCTCGAAGGGCCGAATGGCCTGCTCCTGCATCTATTTTCTATGTTTCTATGTTTCTATTCCATTGTTCTCTGCCCCAACACGGGGTGTTTTATGTAATGTTCATGTAAAGTTTTGGTTCATGTGTTGTCAAACAGAGAAACCTTTCTTTTGAATATTTTGAGTTCTTGGACAGATTTGTGTGCACCTTTGGAAGTGGCTTCGTGAGTTGCAATGAATGGTGAGACATAACGGTACCCTCCCCCATCCCCACATCCCTGCAATGGTCTTGAGTGTGAAAGGAATGGCTTGAGCATCGTAGAGATGCTTTATGGTGTTGGTGTGGGGTGGTGCCAACCTGGTGCATCATGTGATAGTGTCAAGTGAAGTAAATCTGGCCATGGTGAGTCCATTCCTGGAATCCTGGGCAATAATGTGGTTGGGTGCTGATGCCCTGTGTCCTGTGCAGCTTCAGGTGATTGCAGAGAAGGTTGGTGTTATTGGTGCTGCTGGTGTGCCTGGTGCTGCTGGTGTTGGGGTTGATTGTGGTGGGATTCTGAGGAAAAAGCTGAGACAGTTTCAGAGGCACCGATGCTGATGGAATTGATGGAATATATTCAAAAAGGAGTTAGATGTAGTCCTTACTACTAGGGCGATCAAGGGGTATGGCGAGAAAGCATGAATGGGGTACTGAAGTTGTATGTTCAGCCATGAACTCATTGAATGGCGGTGCAGGCTCGAAGGGCCGAATGGCCTATTCCTGCACCCAGTTTCTATGTTTCTATGTTTCTATGTTTCTATGATGTCAGGTGAAGTAGAGATGACAGAAGCGATCTGCCAATGGTGGGAGAGGTAATGAGGTCAGACTGGAGGGAGACTTGTGTAAAGATGCAGCATGGTGAATCTGTGGTGGAAATGCAGTTTAGAGAAGCTAGTGGCTAAGGGAAGATATCTGATTCAGCTGGGAGCTTTGACTTGACATTTGAAGCTGGCAACTCATCAGCCGACACAATGGCCAGTGACCTCCCGCCTCAGCTTCACTGACGAGGTCTGGGTACATCGAGAAACCAGTGGGCAATCTGCCAAAATCAAAAAGCTGAGAATAAGGCATTAAGTGGCTGTAAACAAGCCAGTAATGATTTCAGTTGCCTCCCCCGTCGCTCTGCTCACTGGGTCCCTGCTCTTCAGCAGGTGGGAGAGTGGGCATGAAGGGAGTAAAGGCTTTCTCCTTAGAAATGGAAAGGATACTGAAAGACCTGGTCTCGACCCGCTGTCAAAAAACAACATTTTCCCACCCGGCCCGCCACCGATCACACCCGCTGATCCCTCGGACAAATTCTGCCCTTGAATTCCAGCATGCATACAGGTTCAGGATTGGTACTCTGAATACCAACACCAGTACACATTCAAGGCAGGTTGACAGTTGACAGTGCTGGTGCAAGTCCAGTACTGCAATAGGAGCACCAATATAGATGCATTACAATATCAGTACTGGTACAGACTTAGCAGAGGACTCTCATACCAGTGCCAGTAGCAGTCCCTGGCAGCTACTCTATTGCTGAAGCCAGAACAGTTCCTGGAAAGGTTCTCCCGTACCAGCATGGCTAGAATATCTGTGGCATTCACTTGTTGGTTTTGAATTCACATTAGAAGGAATTAATAGAGGGGAGTTGAATTAGTTCTTTGTCTGAATTCTATTTTCAGAATATCCCTCAGTACGAGAAAGACGTGAAGTACTAGAATTTGCCAGTACACCGGATGGCACTCTGTCTTCCACCCAGAGTACATTTATCAAGGAGCCTACAGCAGGCGAATGTCTAACGTGGGCCCTTGCCCAACAGGCAGAGGTCGCGCAGAAGCAGGTGAGTACAAAACAATTTAATATTCTGAAGTTCTTTGGCATTGTATTAAAGGTGTTATCACAAACATTTGTTTCGTTTACACATTTCACCATGAACCACGATCTCTCAACCCACAATGCAGCACTTACACGGGGTTCCTGCTCCAGCAGGTGGGAGAGTGGGCATAAAGGGAGCAAGGGTCTTTCTCCTTCGAAATGGAAAGGATACTGAAAGACAAATGATATTCAGCCACTCTGTAACTCCTCATGCTAGGTGCAGAGCTGTATTTTCAGGAAAGGGAAGACACTAAAGTGGGTATATAAGATTTAATTTGGAGATCAAAATGATATAATGCTATCGCTATAGTACCCTTAGAAAAATAATCAGATCCAGTTTGAACAGTTTCCTCCAGAGTTAGGAGAGGGAATATGGGGTGTAATCGATTGCAAAGATCATTACGGATAAAGGAGGCCACTTGTCCCATCAAGTTCAACAGTCTGCTTTTAAGCTGTGTATAGAGGGATGTTGGTTCCTGGTGCCTGGACCTGGCAGAGCCGATGGCAAACCCATGGTAAACTTACTAGATTCTAGAGACTGGGCTGTGGGAAGGCCCGAGGAGCTCTGTGGAGTGGGAATCGGTAGTGCTCATCCCTATAATCTCAGTTTAAAACAAGCAGTTATCGACACGACACCCTCTTCTAATCACCTCCACAATGATTCAAGGATTTTGTCTCCACTACCCTACTCTGAAGGTCATACCAGATAGCAATTCACTCTTCGTTTGAAGAAGCACTAAACTCTCAGTCCTGAACTTGCCAGTTACTAGCTTGAAATAGTGGGGTCGATTTTTAACTCAATGCTCCCGCCCCCCCCCCCGCACTTCCCCACCCCCGGCCCCCCCATTCCCCCCCCCCATGTGGTGGAAACCGGATGGGCGGGGTCGTTATAATGGAGTGGGGTCTTTCCCACCTTGATCTGCCTGACTGCAATTTTACATTGAAGGCTGCAAGGACACATGCCACAAACCGGCGGGGTCCTCTTTCAATCTGCAGGTCCTGCTCCAATGGTGCCATCGGGGCCCGATGTGCTCTTTTATCCTGAGCCCTGAGCAGGAGAGCACTGGTGGCTTTCCTGCCAGGCCAAGTCTACTGGGTAGAGCAGCCAGGGCCAGAACAGGCCCAGCAGAGCGCTCCTCCAGATCCCACAAGGAAATCTTGGGCCCCTTCTACCTCAGGGATATACCATGTAATGAGTGCTCAGGCCCTCGCCTGAGGATTGGGAGAGCTTTAGAGACCAGCAAAGGATGATCAAAAAATTGATAAAAAGGGAGAAAATAGAATGAGAGTAAATGAACAAGAAATATAAAAACAGATGGTAAGAGCTTCTACAATTATGTAAAAAGGAAGAGAGTAGCAAAAGTAAGCATTGGTCCCTTACAGGCTGAGACAGGAGAAATTATATTGGGAATAAGGAAATGGCAGAGGCTTTAAACAGATATTTGGGGGACGAAATTCCCCGATGCCCCGTTTGGGGGGTAACCCGGCCACGAAATTGGGGTTACCAGCCATCACAGGAAGTGGAGCACTATGTCGCGCACACCACTTCCTATTGGGGCGAGCTACAGGGCGCTACCCGGGCGTGTTCGCCAGCGCGATGCGGCTTATCCACATGCTGCTGATGCGTTTCAATGCCCTCACCTTCCGTTAAAGGGGGAGGGCCATTGCACACTCTGCAGGGCCTCTAATGGTCTTCACTTGGCCACCTGGGCAGCGCGGCCGGCACTCCCTTTTGGTGCTGAGCTGTGGCCTTGGCCGCACGATGGCATCTCGGACCACACCATGGAGACTGAAGACGGGCCGACCAGTGAGCCAAAACGGGAAAATGGTGGTGCGCAGAGCATCTCCCCTTTAACCTCCGCCCCGCGAGCGGATATTGGCCCGCGAGGCTGGCACTGATACCGGTCATGGCAGCTTCGTGGGGTGCTGCCCAATTTTCGTCGCGGGGCACGAAGGGTCATCGCGCATGGCGATGACATCGCTGGTTGCATGGTGACCCAGGGCACTACCAGCGGGGCTCTGAGCGACCGAGTCAGCACAATAGGTCATTTCAGCCCCTTTATATCAGCAGAAGACAAAAAAAACTTAAAAGTAATTAATGTCAGTAGAGAAAAAGTACTTGAGAAACTATTGGGACTAAAAGCCAACAAATCCCCTTCCCCCAATGGCCTACAACCTACGGTTCTAGAAGAGGTTTCTGCAGAGATGGTGGATGCATTGGTTGTGATTGTCCAACATTCTCTAGATTCAGAAGAGGTCCCAGCGGATTGGAAGGTAGTAAATGTAACACTGCTATTCAAGAAAGGAAGGATCAAGTAAATTGGGAATTACAGACCGGTTAGCCTGACACAAGTCATTGGGAAAATGCTGGAATCCGTTATTAAGGAAGTGGTAACAGGGTATTTAGAAAATTAGAATAAGATTAGGCAGGGTCAACATGGTTTTATGAACAGCAAATCATGTTTGACAAATTTATTATAGAGTTCTATGAGGATGTAACGAGCAGGGTAGATAAAGGGGAACCAGTGGATGTAGTATATTTAGATTTCCAAAAGGCATTCAATAAGGTGCCACATAAAACTGCTGAGCAAGATAAGGGCACATGGGGTTGGGGGTAAGGTATTAGCATGGATAAAGGATTGGTTAACAGACAAAAAACAGAGAGTAGGGATAAACGGACAATTTTCAGATTGGCTGTAACTACTGGGATGCCGCAAGGATCAGTGCTGGGGCCTCGGCTACTTACAATCTATATTAATGACTTAGATGAAGGGACCGAGTGCAATGTATCCAGGTTTGCTGATGATACAAAGCTACGTGGGACAGTAAGCTGTGAGGAGGACACAAAGAGCCTGCAAAGGGATATAGACAGGTTAAGTGAGTGGGCAATAAGATGGCAGATGGAGTGTAATGTGAGGCTAATCACTTTGGTGGGAAGAATAGAAAATTAGAATATTTTTTAAATAGTGAGAAACTATTAAATGCTGGTGTGCGGAGAGATTTTGGTGGCCTGGTGCAAGAAATGCAGAGGGGCCAAAATTGTCCCTTTGCACAAGGCCCATTAGTGCCATCGGCCGGTGCTAACAGGCACTAAAGGGTTTGCACCCAGGCGCAGCACACAGAGCGTCCCCCCGGAATTGTCCCGGGGGTCGATCGATGAAAAGGGGATTGCACTGCATCACTGCGCCCCTCCCCCTTGTCGCCCCGTCCCTTATCACCCCGCCCCCTTATCGCCCTGCCCCCTTGTTGCCCCGCCCCTTATTGGCTCCATTATCGCCCCGCCCCTTATCGCCCCACCCCCTTATCGCCCCGCACCAACCACTTTGCACCCCGCGGGGGAAATTGCCCCGCGGGAGTGAGGTCTGCGTGGGGTGATGTTACCGACAGAATCTCGGTGCGAGAAGCTGTAGTGACGGCTGTGGTGCCCAGGCCATCCTTAAAGGGGAGGTGCGCCGCGTCAGTCGGCATCTTTTTTCTGGCGGCTGACTTTTCCATCGGCCCAACAATGTGGCCGCTGGTTTTGCCGGGCCGCCAACAGGCAGGCCGGTACCCCCTCTTGGGTGCCGGGCCACTAACTGGGCGAACACCCTCGCTGGTAGTCCAGTGGGCGGCATTGAAGGTGCTGCTCAGATTTCAGCGACCCACCCCTTTAAGAGAAGGGGAGGGATGTTGCGACGTAGCGGCATGACGCAGTGCGTCAGCGGTGCGCTGATGTGAGTAATGCGACGCTGAGCGCTCCGGGAGCACCGCAAGAATGCACAGTCACCGTCTCCACCATTTTTTTTCTAAAAGAGGGTAAATCCACACCGTCTCTGGCATTTCCCGCGCCAGTGTAAAACGAAGTACTAATTCAAATCATGCACTGCAAATCCAGCATGGGGCAATTGTGGCCCCAGAGAGGTACATGCAGGTACAGCAAGTAATTACGAATGCAAATGGCATGTTGGTCTTTATTGCTAGAGGATTGTAGTACAGGAGTAAGGAAGTCTTGCTACAATTGTACAGGGCTCTAGTGAGACCACACCTGGAGTACTGCACATAGTTTTAATCTCCTTATTTAAGGAAGGAGATACTTGCCTTGGAGGCAATGCAGCAAAGGTTCACTAGCTTGATCCCTGGGATGAGGAGAGATTGAGTAGATTGGGCCTATACTCTCTGGAACTTAGAAAAATGAGCAATTTAGCATTAAATTGGCTTTTGTTATTCAGTGAAGCCATCAGAATGGGAGAATTCATCAAGAGGATTGAGGTTGGTATTCATGTGCAGTCTTGGGACACAGTGGAGGGAACATGACTAAATAAATGTCCTTGTGTTGTGCCTCACCCACGAGTACACAGTGCTGACACTGGATGTCAGAAGTGCAAATTCATTCCACTCGCCAACACGTAACAACCATTGACCTTGGCATCATTTTCTTCATTCTCTGCATGTATTATTTTTATATATTTTCGAAAGCAGTGGTTTTCATACTGAAGCTTGGGCAGAGGGCTGCAAGGGTGGCTGAGGGAGAAAAAAAGTGAAGTTCCCTTTGAGGTCTTTGTTATGCCGTTGGTGCGTTACACAAAACATGCAAACAGCGAGAGTCCAGGGATGTTGGAGCGGCCTATAAAGGCCCAGCAGTCATCCAGGAGGCGGGAGTGTGAGTAGCGGTAGTCCGGGGACATCGGAGCAGCTAATAAAGGCCCAGCAGTCATCCAGGAGGTGGGAGTGTGAGTAGCGGGAGTCCGGGGATGTCGGAGCGGCCTATAAAGGCCCAGCTGGTGCAGCAGGGAGAGAAGGCAAAAAAGAAGTCTAAAGAAATCAAAAGGTGAAATCACAGCCAAGGAGGTGAGTGATTGGCTGGTGATTGGTGAGGAGTTTTTCTTTTCCTTTTCTTTATCAGTAAGTAACCTTCAGCATTATTGTTGCCAAATTAAGTTAATCTACGGGTTAAGTCATGGCAGGAGAGCTCGTACACGTGTTATGCTCCTCCTGTACTATGTGGGAAGTCAGGGATGCTTCCAGTGTCCCTGACGACTACATATGCGGGAAGTGTATCCGGCTGCAGCTCAGGATAGACCGCATTGCAGCACTGGAGCTGCGGGTGGAATCACTCTGGAGTATCCACGATGCTGAGAATGACGTGAATAGCAAGTTTAGGGAGTTGATCTTACCGCACGTGGCACTGGTAGCAAACCTGAGGTTGGTAAAGGTTACACAGTCAGATAGGGGATGGGTGACCAACAGGAAGAGCAGTGGAAGGAAGGTAGTGCAGGGGTCCCCTGCGGTCATCCCCCTGCAAAACAGATACACCACTTTGGTACTGTTGAGAGGGATGACTCCTCAGGGGAGAGCAGCAGCAGACAAGTTCATGGCACCGTGGGTGGCTCTGCTGCACAGGAGGGCAGGAAAAAGAGTGGGAGAGCGATAGTGATAGGGGATTCAATTGTAAGGGGAATAGATAGACATTTCTGCAGCCGCAACCGAGACTCCAGGATGGTATGTTGCCTCCCTGGTGCAAGGGTCAAGAATGTCTCGGAGCGGATGCAGGACATTTTGCAGGGGGAGGGTAAACAGCCAGTTGTCATGGTGCATATAGGTACCAACGATATAGGTAAAAAACGGGATGAGGTCCTACAAAACGAATTTAGGGAGCTAGGAGCTAAATTAAAAAGTAGGACCTCAAAAGTAGTAATCTCAGGATTGCTATCAGTGCCACGTGCTAGTCAGAGTAGGAATCGCAGGATAGCTCAGATGAATACGTGGCTTGAGGAGTGGTGCAGAAGGGAGGGATTCAAATTGCTGGGACATTGGAACCGGTTCTGGGGGAGGTGGGACCAGACGGTCTGCACCTGGGCAGGACCGGAACCACTGTCCTAGGGGGAGTGTTTGCTAGTCTGTTGGGGAGGGGTTAAACTAATATGGCAGGGGGGTGGGAACCTATGCAGAGAGACAGAAGAAAGTAGAATGGGGGCAGAAGCAAAAGATAGAAAGAAGAAAAGTGAAAGTGGAGGGCAGAGAAACCCAAGGCAAAAAGCAAAAAGAGCTACGTTACAGCAAAATTCTAAAGGGGCAAAGGGTGTTAAAAAGACAAGGCTGAAGGCTCTGTGCCTCAATGCGAAGAGTATTGACAATAAGGTGAATGAATTAACTGCACAGTTAGCAGTTAATGGATATGATGTAATTGGCATCAGGGAGACATGGCTCCAGGGTGACCAAGGCTGGGAACTCAACATCCAGAGGTATTCAACATTTAGTAACGATAGACAGAAAGGAAAAGGAGGCGGGGTGGCGTTGTTGGTTAAAGAGGAAAGTAATACAATAGTAAGGAAGGACATTAGCTTGGACGATGTGGAATCGGTATGGGTGGAGCTACAGAATACCAAAGGGCAGAAAACGCTAGTGGAAGTTGTGTACAGACCACCAAACAGTAGTAGTGAGGTTGGGGACAGTATCAAACAAGAAATTAGGGATGCGTGCAATAAAGGTACAGCAGTTATCATGGGCGACTTTAATCTACATATTGATTGGGCTAACCAAACTGGTAGCAATGCGGTGGAGGAGGATTTCCTGGAGTTTATTAGGGATGGTTTTCCAGACCAATATGTTGAGGAGCCAACGAGATGGCTGGCCATCCTAGACTGGGTGATGTGTAATGAGAAAGGACTAATTAGCAATCTTGTTGTGCGAGGCCCCTTGGGGAAGAGTGACCATAATATGGTAGAATTCTTTATTAAGATGGAGAGTGACACTGTTAATTCAGAGACTAGGGTCCTGAACTTAAGGAAAGGTAACTTCGATGATATGAGACGTAAATTGGCTAGAATAGACTGGCGAGTGAAATTAAAGGGTTGACAGTGGATAGGCAATGGCAAATATTTAAAGATCAACAACTGTATAACCCTGTCTGGAGTAAAAATAAAATGGGGAAGGCGGCTCAACCGTGGCTAACAAGGGAAATTAAGGGTAGTGTTAAATCCAAGGAAGAGGCATTTAAATTGGCCAAAGAAAGCAGCAAACCTGAGGACTGGGAGAATTTTATAATACAGCAAAGGAGGACAAAGGGTTTAATTGGGAGGGGGAAAATAGAGTATGAGAGGAAGCTTGCTGGGAACATAAAAACTGACTGCAAAAGCTTCTATAGGTACGTGAAGAGAAAAAGATTAGTGAAGACAAACTTAGGTCCGTGGCAGTCAGATTCAGGTGAATTTATAATGGGGAACAAAGAAATGGCGGACCAGTTGAACAAATACTTTGGTTCTGCCTTCATGAAGGAAGACACAAATAGCCTTCTGGAAATACTAATGGACCGAGGGTCTCGTGAGAAGGAGGAACTGAAGGAAATCATTATTAGGCGGGAAATTACGTTAGGGAAATTGATGGGATTGAAGGCCGATACATCCCCGGGGCCTGATAGTCTGCATCCCAGATTACTTAAGGAAGTAGCCCTAGAAATAGTGGATGCATTGGTGATCATTTTCCAACAGTCTATCGACTCTGGATCGGTTCCTATGGACTGGAGGGTAGCTAATGTAACACCACTTTTTAAGAAGGGAGGGAGAGAGAAGGCGGGTAATTATAGTTAGCCTGACATCAGTAGTGGGGAAAATGTTGGAATCAATTATTAAAGATGAAATAGCAGCACATTTGGAAAGCAGTGACGGGATTGGTCCAATTCAGCATGGATTTGTGAAAGGGAAATCCTGCTTGACAAATCTTCTAGAATTTTTTGAGGATGTAACTGGTAGAGTGGACAAGGGAGAACTGGTGGATGTGGTGTATTTGGACTTTCAAAAGGCTTTTGACAAGGTCCCACACAAGAGATTGGTGTGCAAAATTAAAGCACATGGTATTGGGGGTAATGTACTGACGTGGATAGAGAACTAGTTGGCAGACAGGAAGCAGAGAGTCGGGATAAATGGGTCCTTTTCAGAATGATAGGCAGTGACTAGTGGGGTGCCGCAAGGCTCAGTGCTGGGACCCTAGCTATTTACAATATACATTAATGATTTGGATGAGGGAATTGAGTGTAATACCTGCAAGTTTGCAGATGACACTAAGCTGGGTGGTGGTGTGAGCTGTGAGGAGGACGCTAAAAGGCTGCAGGGTAACTTGGACAGATTAGGTGAGTGGGGAAATGCATGGCAGATGCAGTATAATGTGGATAAATGTGAGGTTATCCACTTTGGTGGCAAAAACACGAAGGCAGAATATTATCTGAATGGCGGCAGATTAGGAAAAGGGGAGGTGCAACGAGACTTGGGTGTCATGGTACATCAGTCATTGAAAGTTGGCATGCAGGTACAGCAGGCGGTGAAGAAGGCAAATGGTATGTTGGCCTTCATAGCTAGGGGATTTGAATATAGGAGCAGGGAGGTCTTACTGCAATTGTACAGGACCTTGGTGAGGCCTCACCTGGAATATTGTGTTCAGTTTTGGTCTCCTAATCTGAGGAAGGACGTTCCTGCTATTGAGGGAGTGCAGCAAAGGTTCACCAGACTGATTCCCGGGATGGCAGGACTAACATATGAGGAAAGACTGGATCGACAGTCTGTATTCACTGGAGTTTAGAAGGATGGGAGGGGATCTCATAGAAACATATAAAATTCTGACGGGACTGGACATGTTAGATGCAACAAAAATGTTCCCGATATTGGGGAAGTCCAGAACCAGGGGATATAATCTAAGGATAAGGGGCAAGCCATTTAGGACTGAGATGAGGAGAAACTTCTTCACTCAGAGTTGTTAACCTCTGGAATTCCCTACCGCAGAGAGTTGTTGATGTCAGTTCATTGGATATATTCAAGAGGGAGTTAGATATGGCCCTTACGGCTAAAGGGATCAAGGGGTATGGAGAGAAAGCAGGAAAGGGGTACTGAGGTGAGTGATCAGCCATGATCTTAATTGAATGGTGGTGCAGGCTTGAAGGGCCGAATGGCCTATTCCTGCACCTATTTTCTATGTTTCTATATTTCTATCTTACAAAAGCTAACGATGCCATTTGGGTCAAGTAACATTTGTACCTAAACATTGAACGACAGCAGCAACTTGCACTGTTACAGTGGTGTTTAATGTAGTACACAACCCATGGCACTTTATAGACTAATGGGAGGAACGGCATGCTTAGCCAGTGGAAAGAGCTTAGGAGGGATGTCTGAAGGCTTGCGTGAAAGTCTTGAGAAGGTTTCTGGAGGAGCAGAGGGAAGAGGAGAGGTGGACTGGTTCAGGGAGGGAGTTTCAGTGAGAAGTGACTTGGTCACTGTTATGTATTTAACCCCTTGTAACCTGCATCATACCTGTCCACCAGAGGGCCCACCTGTTGGAGTCCCAAGGGATCCCAGTATGTAAGCACCTACACTCTGGAACTACAATAAAGGAGCTACGGTCACACTTGTTCATTACACACTGTACTCGGTCTCACCTTTTATTATGAGTATAACAATCACCACTAACAGATTAAAGAGCAGAGAGGATGTACAGTCAGCCAGAATTAGGGACTGAAAGTTGAGGGGGAATTTTTTGATGGACTTCAACCCAGTAAATTCTGACCACTAACTTGTACACATGAGTGCATCATTTTCATAGTGTCCTTATTCACATTCATATAAGATTTGCAATATATATAATGAGCAGTTTTACTTTGTCTTGTATTTGCAAATCATTTTGTTCAAATGACCTGAGAAAATGTATGCCTTTTCTCCCTAACAGATGGATACATTTGAAAGGCTGCTTCAGGCAAGAAAGGTGGTACCAGGGGCCCAGCAAAGGGTAAGTGGCCCTTACAGCTGCGAGGAGCCTGTACCACACACCAGCCTGTACTCCTCGTATTGTACGTTTTTCACACTCACTGCACTCGGTCCCTCCAATGATCAACTGCGTTTTCAAACAAAAGCAGAATTGAACCGCACCTTTTTTTTTCAGGGAAGGGATGTGGAGCTGAGTCCATGGTCGGATCAGCCATGATCTTATTAAATGGCGGAGCAGGCTCGAGGGGCCGTATGGGCTACTCCTGCTCCTATTTCTTATGTTCTGATGGATTCACTTCCCTCTGCTGTTGAGTATACACACCTGCGGAACATGTGATGCAGGATGATATTATCAAAGCAATGTGGGCAACCGCAGCAGTTGGGTTAATGGGTAAAATGGCACTTAATATGGATAAATGTAAAATATGGATAAAATACTAATGTTTATTATAAGGTAAATGGTTTTGCATTGATGAAGATGGTGGAGGTAAAGAAGTTGGAAGTGGGTGTAGAATTTGGTCCCGTTATACTACAAATACCACCCATTCATTATCAATGGGCAACATATTTCCAAGGGCTATTGAGAATTTAGAGGATTCCCAAGGGTTAGATCACTGAAGACTAGCTGAGGAAAGAAAGATTATTGTCTTTAACAACACATAGGGCAAGAGGAAATAGGCTTCAGAGTTTTAGGATAATTTAATAAAATGAAGGCTATTGAAATGAAATCTCGAGTGTAAAACATGCTTTCAAAATAAAGAAGCACTCAATATGACCTTCTATCCCGTTTGGTGGCATGGTGCCATGACTATATAACACATGGTCTAATTTTACCATTGGAAAAAGACTATTGTTCTGAAGCTGCAAAGTGTCTGAAGTGTCTCTCGTATAGCGAAATGTGCCCAAGCTCCACTGATTTTAGATAATAGCATCACCTGGGTGAAAAGTAGGAAGGGGCCAAAGATGGAGCTTTGGAGCGCACCTTGAAGTGACCGTGGGCATGGAACGAGAAACCATTGCAGGAGATGTTCCAGCTGAATTGGGGCAGGGAAAATGGGACCATGCCAAGGCAGTCCCACTGAGGTGGATCATGAGGAGAGCCATTGGAAGAGCATGGTGGGCTTTACTGCATGGAAGGCCACAGAGAGGTTGAAGAGGAATAATACTGCATCACAGTCCCACTGAATGTTGTTGGTGACTTTGACCAGAGTGGTCTCTATACTGTGGGTGGGATGGAAACCGGATTGAGGGATTTAATCGGGGAGTGGTGTAAGAGGTGGGCATGGATTTGAGTAGTGGTGACACATTCCTGAACCTGAGAAAAGATGGGCAATACTTGAAGAGGATGGAAAGGTTGAAGGTAGGCAGTTTTGAAGAGTTGCAACAGTGGCTGAGGAGAGGGAGTAGATGACAACGTTGGTGAATATTGAGCAGAGGAAGGTTAGTTGAATATTTATTACGAGAAGCAGACATTGATTGCTCGAGATTGTTGACAGTTCTACAGACATTGGGAATAATGTGATGTTAAGTGTCGAGGCAGTTTAGTTGTGGCCTCTAAGGTTACACTGGCCCACGGTCTTGCTTATTTGAATTGGTGATTGTGTGCTGATATTTTTCAGGGATTCAAACAAGGTATGGTGTTAATTTCTTGCGTTGGGCTGCTTTATCCTTCTGGGGAGGAGGGGCACATAATAACAAATGGAGGATAGATTCTTTCAAAAAATACCTCTATTCGACACTCTAAATTGCGTGAACAAATGGGTAACAATCTAGTTAAGATTAAAACGGCAAAAAGTATTAGTCCTATTCCTTGGGATTTACCTGTTCTGTTTAACTGGCCTGCACTAATCTCAGTGTTTTCTCTCTTTTTTTCTTCCGTGTCTTATTTTCAGGCATTTCAGAAGTTTAAGGAGGGCCAGGATGCTCTGGAACGAGGATATCTGCAGGCCCGAGAAGAACATCGTGGGCTCCAGCTGAAGGATGCCGGCGGCAGCAGTTGCATCATTGGGGAATTTGATCCTGACAGGTAAGTGGAGCAATTCCAATTTATGTTTGGACAGGCTGAGGTGCAGCTTCAGGGTAAATATCACTCCAGTGCAGGACTTCACTGTTCGGCCCGTAATATGTTCAAAGGATGGAATTTGCACCTGTACTTGGATCAGGAGCAGAGATCCGGAACGTTGGCTGAATTTTCTGACTTGGGCATCCATGCCTATAAAGAAAGAAGGACTTGCATTTATATAGCACCTTTCATGACCACCGGACATCTCAAAGCACTTTCCAGCCAATTAATGTACAATGTTCTCACTGTTGTAATGTGGGAAACGCGGCAGCCAATTTGCGCACAAGCAACTCCCACAAACAGCAATGTGATAATGACCATATAATCTGTTTTTGTTATGTTGATTGAGAGATAAATATTGGCCAGGACACCGGGCATAACTTCCCTGCTTTTCTTCAAAATAGTGCCATGGGATCTTTTACGTCCACCTGAGAGAGCAGAAGGGGCCTCGGTTTAACGTCTCATCCAAAAGACAGCACTTCCGACAATGCAGCACTCCCTCAGTACCACACTGGAGTGTCAGCCTAGATTTTTGTGCTCAAGTCCCTGGAGTGGAATTTGAACCCACACCCTTCTGACTCAGAGGCGAGTGTGCTGCCCACTGAGCCACAGCTGACACATATAGCCCCATTTAATGTCATCATGCCCTAATTAAATTGGGGCACTTGAGAGATATGTATAGAACAGTGTTTCCTGATGGGATTTCATCAGCTTGAGTTCAACATGAGAATGGTGACCAGCCACTGACTTCTCTTCAACACTCTACATGTCACTGAGCGGCTGGGATGTCACTCCAATCATGCAACCGAGGAGTAACAGCTAACACTTTCAGTGTATCATGACAGACACTGCATCCATATTAATCTGGCATCACATTACCCTAAGTGTCAGTGTACATACTCGTATGAGTGTTGTGGTAACAGCTAACTTGAGTTGATTCATTTATAAACTGCAGCATTGTGAATGTCCGGCTTTGTTCTTGATCATGATCCGTTTATCAAAGTTCAATATAGCACAAGACGAGAGGGTTTAGATGTCTGACATACATCATCATTGTGTAGCATGGACCATTTCCCATACCTCGGGAGTTATCAACAAGAGCAGACATTGACGACGAGATTCAACACCGCCTCCACTGCGCCAGCGCAGCCTTCGGCCGCCTGAGGAAAAGAGTGTTTGGAGACCAGTCCCTCAAATCCACCACCAAGCTCATGGTCTACAGGGCTGTAGTAATACCCGCCCTCCTGTATGGCTCAGAGACTTGGACCACGTACAGTAGACACCTCAAATCGCTGGAGAAATACCACCAACGATGTCTCCTCAAGATCCTACAAATCCCCTGGGAGGACAGGCTTACCAACATTAGCGCCTTTGACCAGACCAACATCCCCAGCATTGAAGCACTGACCACACTCGACCAGCTCCGCTGGGCAGGCCACATAGTTCGCATGCCAGGCACGAGGCTCCCAAAGCAAGCGCCCGACTCGGAACTCCTTCACAGCAAGCGTACCAAAGGCGGGCAGAGGAAACATTACAAGGACACCCTCAAAGCCTCCCTGATAAAGTGCAACATCCTCACTGACACCTGGGAATCCCTGGCCAGAGACCGCACTAAGTGGAGGAGGTGTATCTGGGAGGGCGCTGAGCACCTCGAGTCTCAACGCTGAGAGCACACAGAAACCAAACGCAGGCAGCGGAAGGAGCATGTGGCAAACCAGTCCCACCCACCCCTTCCTTCAACGACTATCTGTCCCACCTGTGACAGGGACTGTGGTTCTCGTATTCAGCCACTTAAGGACTCATTCTTAGGGTGGAAGCAAGTCTTCCTCGATTCTGAAGGACTGCTGATGATGATGATAGTCTGAGGAAGAAAGTTTCAGCTGAGAAAAATGGGTGTTTGGAGCTGAAACTACAGGGTAAAGGCTTGTTGCTAAGCTAAGGAGTTCTGTCTGTGTGGCTACTGGACACTGCCATTCCGAGTGTAGCCAGGAGCAGATAATAAATACATAATATGCATGGAATTCCAACCTTCAAATTGCCCAGAAAGCAACTCTGATTATACCTTTGGTCAAATTCATGATAATGCAAGTGTTTAATAATTGACACAATAATATGTTACATACCCTTTTGATGCTGAGTTGGCACTATGCTTAGAAGTCACGATTGCAGTGATGGTAACTGAATAACTTATGAGCGTGCAAATTATTAGGCAAGGTTTTGCACCCGCTTTTAATTACAGGGTGAAGAGAGTGGAGAGTACTAATTCAAAACTGGTTGTAGATTGGTCTTGAAATGTATTAGTGTCAGATAATTGTAGAGAAAGGAAACAAAATGAAAAATTAGCAGTGTATCTCTGATGGTAAAATAGGAACATCGGAACAGGACTGGGCCATTCAGCCCCTCGCGCCTGCTCCGCCATTCAGTGAGATCATGAGATTGGTCACGACTGGTCAGTAACCCCTCAGCGCCCTGTTACCGCCCCCCGCAGGCACTGGGAGACGAATTTCTCCCTCAAAGTCTTTAAAGCTGTTACTTTTTAAAAAGATGATTAATGCTATTGGGTTTAGAGTTTTGGCTGTTGTTTAACTTTGTAAAGTGCGAAGACTTACCATGATGGGCAGCCTGTTCGTATTTTTCACTGGACTAGTGGGTGCATCTGTTGAAAATGAAGAACCATATTGCTTTTAAATTTGTAGGTGTCCACAAGTTTTCAATCTAACCAGCATTTTTTAAGCACTTTGGGATTTTACAATCTGGGAATAAGTACATAATGTAAATTCATTAATAAGCCCATACAGATAAGTCCAGTAAACTCTTCCTTGTTGAGTTCCAGGCACCACGTACTTCATTCCGACACCTCAATCCTTGCTCTTTTCTCCCCTACCCCTCCGGCATTAGTAACTATAAAAGCTTGAAACTAGAGTGTGGCAGGAAATGTTCTCCATTAAATGTTCTCCTCGCTCAAGCATGGGGTTCCTGAGCTGTTCATAAACGTACTTCCATATTTAGAATGGCGACTGCACATAGTTTGGTTAAATCCAACAATCTTTCACTTTCTCCAAGCAGTTTGGGATTTTATTTTTTTAAACTCAGGAATCTCCACATAAAACTGATCTCCGTCAGTTAGATTGCAGGTACTTTCTAAATCCCTCAGCAGCCATCAGTAAATATAATGAGCAGAAGACAAGGTGGGCTGGATCTACGGTTTGTAGTCAGCTCTGTTTTCACCCTGGAGGGGCGCTAATGGCAGCGGAAAGTATTTCCAGACGGGAGGCCAGCTTCCAGCTTCCAGCGCTATCGGTGCCGGGTATGCGGGGACGCGGAGCAGTACCGCCCGGAGAGACGAGCCGGTGTGTAACACCCCTGGTAGCGCCCCCTAGTGGGAGCGCCTGGGAGAGGTGAGCCGTTGTGTAACACCCCTGGTAGCGCCCCCTAGTGGGAGCGCTTGGGAGAGGCGAGCCGGTGTGTAGCGCCCCTGTTATCGCCCCCTAGTGGGAGTGCCCGGGAGAGGTGAGCCAGTGTATAACACCCTGGGTAGCGCCCCCTAGTGGGAGCGCCTGGGAAAGCTGCTGGTCCGAGCTGTACCGGCTGCAGTAAGGGAAGGAATGTCTGCCTGAGGTAAGTGTGATTGTTTCTTATTTATTTATTTTTGCGATTCCTGTTGATGTGGCATCAGTAAAGTATTGGAAATGTTTTTGGTGTTTTTTACCGATTTTTTTTTTTCCACGGATGTCTCGGGTGCTCCGAGGCCGGCTGGTTATCTCGGGATTTTCAGTTGCTCAGCCGGCCTAGTGCCCTAAACGAGGTGTGGAACGCCTCCCTTCGCGCTCCGCCCCACACTCTGGGCCCGGATGGTGAATTTTGCGGCTGGAGACACAAACCATTTCCCGGCGCAAAATTTACCGCTCCGCCTGGATTAACGCCGCATCAGAGGAGTGGCCGAATTTCCACCCGGTATATTGATTAATGTGTGGCTAAATATTGAGGCATTATGGGGATTTCTGTTCTAAACTGGCCTCTGCACTGTAGTGTGCCATTCAGATTAATGCAGAAAGCAGGGGTTACAAAGATTGGAATATTTAAGGTATGTTCTTATAACATTCAGTAGATAGAGGAACCTCCACTTTGTTTCCTAGGGAAGTGGAGGGGAACATCTTTCGGCTTGGGATGCACTTGGAGGACCTGAAGGAACGGATTGAGCAGGTCCCAGAAAGCCATTCCTCCACAGACCATTGGTGTGATGTGATACCAACTCCCAACTCGTGGGTAGCACCCATACCTGCTCTCCAGCCACCAGTGCCAGTACCGATGGCACAGCCTCCAATACCAGCCTTTCATACACCTGCAGCCACAGTCGACAATCCTAAATCTGAGGTAAGGCTTCGATCTCTGCTTTAATTCTGTGAATGACAAGTTGAGGGATGTTGGTGCTGAGGTGGGAGACTTGTTCCACACTATTGGCATCAAAGAGGCCAAGATTGGATCAGCCATGATCTTATTGAATGGCGGAGCAGACTCGAGGGGTCAGATGGCCTACTCCTGCTCCTATTTCTTATGTTCTAAGACTCTCAGATCAGCTTATAATACTATTTGTAGACCTCCCTCTTTTCTTTCCCAACGACTTTTCTGAATCTCATCCTCAGAAGTGTGTCCCTTATACCAGTCTGCTCCACTTCCACTGTCGGGCATCATTGTGGCCTTAATGGGCAACACCAGTTTGTATTTGTAGAGTGCCTTTGACATACAAGAGCATCCCAAAATGCTTCAGAGATGTAAGGAAGAAAATGCTGACCGAGCCAAAGAAAAAGATATTAAGAGCTAAAGCTTTGTTAAAGAGGTGGGTTTTAAAAAGGGTCTTAAAGGAGGAGAAGGAGGTGGCCAGGAGGAGGGTTTTAGGGAGGGAATTCCAGAATATGGGGATCTAAATGGTTATCAATGATCAGACCAAGGGAGGGGAGGGTGCACAAGGGGCCGAAGTCAGTCAAATGTAGAATTCATGGCAGGGGTTTAGCAGTGGAGAAGGTTACTGGGTAAGGAGTGGTGAGACCATAGAGGGATTTAAATACAGGAGGAGCAGTTTAACTCTGATGTATTGGTAGACCTGGAACTAATATAGGTGAGAAACAACAGGGGGTTAGCCAAGTGAGATGGTGCAGGATAGGGTATGGACAGCAGTTGACCATGGACTGAAGTTTAGAGAATGGAAGATGTTCGATTGTCCAGAAATAGTTGATTCTTAGACAAAGAAGGATAATAGAAGATAAAATATTTAAATGAGGAGGAAATAAATACTCTTGAAGATGAAACACCAAAAAGCTTGGTACTAAAAATCTATTAAAAAAAGTTCTAAACCCCCATTCATCATTGATTGTGCTGCTGTTCCAGAGCAATACACCTGTCCCCAAGGTTATGCATTCCAAAGGATTTTCTTTATAAATCTGTAAGACATTAAACCAAGATGGACAGTAAAGATTCCATAACACTATTTGAAGAAGAGTAGGGAGTTTTCTCGTGGACCTAGCCATCATTTATCCCTCAAACAGTACCAAAGCAAATTATCTGGTCACTTATCCCACCACTGTTTGTGTAACATTGCTGTGCACAAATTGGGTGTCTAGATTGCAATAGTGACTACACTTCAAAAGTTTCTCATTTGTTGTGAAGCACTTTGCGACAGCCTGAGGACGTGAAAGGTGCTATGAAAATGCAAGTTCTTTAATTCTATGATATCTTCTTAAAAGTCCAATTACACTGTCTTGTGATTTATTTTCGTGCTGCCCCAGCTTATCTAAATAATGTAACTTGCTGGGCTGAGGGCTTTTAACACTCATCTTTTTTTTTACTTTGTAAAGAGCACAGTTCCAAATGGTGCACTCCAGCTTGGAAAGGTGGATGTGGAGGTGAGCTCAATAAGTGGAGAAAGTGAGGATGCAGACGCCATTCCTGAAACCCTCAAACACAAGAAGATGCAACTGGAGGAGGGTTTTGACCAATTGTTGGACCAGTGAGTGCGGCTAAAGTTAACTAGTGTCATCACTTAAACGCTCACCACTCCAGACCATGTGCGTAATCTCAATGTGTGTGAAAGCCAATCCGTAGCATAAATGGAACATCACCCTTCTGGCCATTAATAATACAGGACTCAATCGTGTCAGGAGTAAGATAATTGCTCCACAATTTAGTGCTCAATCCGAATGCAATCTCATATTCATCAACAAATTAACTTGTGATGATCGTAAATGTGATACCCTCACAGACACCACGAACACAAGCACACACTACAAGATGGCTCCTTAACAAGAACTGTGTCATGTGACCTTGCCACATGACCGTTTATTGTTAATACATTAGTTGTTGCATTACACCAGTAGTCCACGAGGTGGAGCTCTATTACAGTAAACACATTCACCCCGAGAAGCTTGCTCCTGGTTTAGGTGAAGGATTGTTCCCATTTTCTGGAGGGACTGACTGATAAGAACATTTACATAACTCCAGAGTAATTGTGAATCCTTCTTATCAGAAAACTTAAATCTCCTAATCCATCCAGTAGCAGAAAGTGCCCTTTCACATCGACTTAATTTGCAGACTTTCAGAAGTTAACTTCATGAGAATTTTCTGAGCAAAGTAGAATTAAGTTCATTCTGAACCTTCTCATCTTCACTTCCTGTGAATGCTAGAGCTAAGTTTAAAAACAAAAACTCAAACAAAGACCTCATGCTACAACAGGTAGAAGGGTAGTATTTCCGAGTCCTTATCTGGGGCTAACTATTTTGCCTGCTACCAACTGTATTGGTGAATCGTGGACATAAAGCCTGTGATTTTTTGATTTGTGCTGATGACAGTGAGGTACCTCAACCTACATTTATATCGCACCTTTAACAAGGCATATCACGGGAACATTATCAAACAAAATTTGACACCAAGCCACATAATGAGGTATTAGGACAGGTGAAAGAGGTAGCTTTTAAGGAGTGTCTTAAAGGAGGAAAGAGAGGCGGAGAGGTTTAGGGAGGGAATTCTAGAGCTTGGGCCCCAGGCAGCTGAAGGCACGGCCGCCGATGGTGGAGCAGTAAAAATCGGGGATGTGCAAGAGGGCAGAATTGGAGGCGCGCAGAGATCTCCGAGGGTTGTGAGGCTGGAGGATGTTACAGAGATAGGGAGGGGTGAGACCATGGACGGATTTGAAAACAAGGATGAGAATTTTAAAATTGAGACTTTGCCGGACCGGGAGCCAGTGTAGGTCAGCGAACACAGAGGTGATGGCTGAGCAGGACTCGGTGCGAGTTAGGACACAGGGCAGCGAGCACAGGGGGTGATGGGTGAGCGGGACTCGGTGCGAGTTAGGACACGGGTCAGCGAGCACAGGGGGTGATGGGTGAGCGGGACTCGGTGCGAGTTAGGACACGGGTCAGCAAGCACAGGGGGTGATAGGTGAGCGGGACTCGGTGCGAGTTAGGACACGGGTCAGCGAGCACAGCGGGTGATAGGTGAGCGGGACTCGGTGCGAGTTAGGACACAGGTCAGTGAGCACAGGGGGTGATGCGTGAGCGGGACTCGGTGCGAGTTAGGACACGGGTCAGCGAGCACAGGGGTTGATGGGTGATCGGGACTCGGTGCGAGTTAGGACACGGGTCAGTGAGCACAGGGGGTGATGGGTGAGCGGGACTCGGTGTGAGTTAGGACACGGGTCAGCGAGCACAGGGGTTGATGGGTGATCGGGACGGTGCGAGTTAGGACACGGGTCAGCGAGCACAGGGGGCGATGGGTGATCGGGACTCGGTGCGAGTTAGGACACGGGTCAGCGAGCACAGGGGGTGATGGGTGAGCGGGACTTGGTGCGAGTTAGGACACGGGTCAGCGAGCACATGGGGTGATGGGTGATCGGGACTCGGTGCGAGTTAGGACACGGGTCAGCGAGCACATGGGGTGATGGGTGATCGGGACTCGGTGCGAGTTAGGACACGGGTCAGCGAGCACAGGGGGTGATGGGTGATCGGGACTCGGTGCGAGTTAGGACACGGGTCAGCGAGCACAGGGGGTGATGCGTGAGCGGGACTCGGTGCGAGTTAGGACACGGGTCAGCGAGCACAGGGGTTGATGGGTGATCGGGACTCGGTGCGAGTTAGGACACGGGTCAGTGAGCACAGGGGGTGATGGGTGAGCGGGACTCGGTGTGAGTTAGGACACGGGTCAGCGAGCACAGGGGTTGATGGGTGATCGGGACGGTGCGAGTTAGGACACGGGTCAGCGAGCACAGGGGGCGATGGGTGATCGGGACTCGGTGCGAGTTAGGACACGGGTCAGCGAGCACAGGGGGTGATGGGTGAGCGGGACTTGGTGCGAGTTAGGACACGGGCCAGCGAGCACATGGGGTGATGGGTGATCGGGACTCGGTGCGAGTTAGGACACGGGTCAGCGAGCACATGGGGTGATGGGTGATCGGGACTCGGTGCGAGTTAGGACACGGGTCAGCGAGCACAGGGGGTGATGGGTGATCGGGACTCGGTGCGAGTTAGGACACGGGTCAGCGAGCACAGGGGGTGATAGGTGAGCGGGACTCGGTGCGAGTTAGGACACGGGTCAGTGAGCACAGGGGGTGATGGGTGAGCGGGACTTGGTGTGAGTTAGGACACGGGTCAGCGAGCACAGGGGGTGATGGGTGAGCGGGGCTCGGTGCGAGTTAGGACACGGGTCAGCGAGCACAGGGGGTGATGGGTGATCGGGACTCGGTGTGAGTTAGGACACGGGTCAGCGAGCACAGGGGTTGATGGGTGATCGGGACTCGGTGCGAGTTAGGACACGGGACAGCGAGCACAGGGGGTGATGGGTGATCGGGACTCGGTGCGAGTTAGGACACGGGTCAGCGAGCACAGGGGGTGATGGGTGAGTGGGACTCGGTGCGAGTTAGGACACGGGTCAGCGAGCACAGGGGGTGATGGGTGAGCGGGACTCGGTGCGAGTTAGGACACGGGTCAGCGAGCACATGGGGTGATGGGTGATCGGGACTCGGTGCGAGTTAGGACACGGGTCAGCGAGCACATGGGGTGATGGGTGATCGGGACTCGGTGCGAGTTAGGACACGGGTCAGCGAGCACAGTGGGTGATGGGTGATCGGGACTCGGTGCGAGTTAGGACATGGGTCAGCGAGCACAGGGGGTGATAGGTGAGCGGGACTCGGTGCGAGTTAGGACACGGGTCAGTGAGCACAGGGGGTGATGGGTGAGCGGGACTTGGTGTGAGTTAGGACACGGGTCAGCGAGCACAGGGGGTGATGGGTGAGCGGGACTCGGTGTGAGTTAGGACACGGGTCAGCGAGCACAGGGGGTGATGGGTGAGTGGGGCTCGGTGCGAGTTAGGACACGGGTCAGCGAGCACAGGGGGTGATGGGTGATCGGGACTCGGTGCGAGTTAGGACACGGGTCAGCGAGCACAGGGGGTGATAGGTGAGCGGGACTCGGTGCGAGTTAGGACACGGGTCAGCGAGCACAGGGGGTGATGGGTGAGCGGGACTCGGTGTGAGTTAGGACACGGGTCAGCGAGCACAGGGGGTGATGGGTGAGCGGGGCTCGGTGTGAGTTAGGACACGGGTCAGTGAGCACAGGGGGTGATGGGTGAGCGGGACTCGGTGTGAGTTAGGACACGGGTCAGCGAGCACAGGGGGTGATGGGTGAGCGGGACTTGGTGCGAGTTAGGACACGGGTCAGCGAGCACATGGGGTGATGGGTGATCGGGACTCGGTGCGAGTTAGGACACGGGTCAGCGAGCACATGGGGTGATGGGTGATCGGGACTCGGTGCGAGTTAGGACACGGGTCAGCGAGCACAGGGGGTGATGGGTGATCGGGACTCGGTGCGAGTTAGGACACGGGTCAGCGAGCACAGGGGGTGATAGGTGAGCGGGACTCGGTGCGAGTTAGGACACGGGTCAGTGAGCACAGGGGGTGATGGGTGAGCGGGACTTGGTGTGAGTTAGGACACGGGTCAGCGAGCACAGGGGGTGATGGGTGAGCGGGGCTCGGTGCGAGTTAGGACACGGGTCAGCGAGCACAGGGGGTGATGGGTGATCGGGACTCGGTGTGAGTTAGGACACGGGTCAGCGAGCACAGGGGTTGATGGGTGATCGGGACTCGGTGCGAGTTAGGACACGGGACAGCGAGCACAGGGGGTGATGGGTGATCGGGACTCGGTGCGAGTTAGGACACGGGTCAGCGAGCACAGGGGGTGATGGGTGAGCGGGACTCGGTGCGAGTTAGGACACGGGTCAGCGAGCACAGGGGGTGATGGGTGAGCGGGACTTGGTGCGAGTTAGGACACGGGTCAGCGAGCACATGGGGTGATGGGTGATCGGGACTCGGTGCGAGTTAGGACACGGGTCAGCGATCACATGGGGTGATGGGTGATCGGGACTCGGTGCGAGTTAGGACACGGGTCAGCGAGCACAGGGGGTGATGGGTGATCGGGACTCGGTGCGAGTTAGGACATGGGTCAGCGAGCACAGGGGGTGATAGGTGAGCGGGACTCGGTGCGAGTTAGGACACGGGTCAGTGAGCACAGGGGGTGATGGGTGAGCGGGACTTGGTGTGAGTTAGGACACGGGTCAGCGAGCACAGGGGGTGATGGGTGAGCGGGACTCGGTGTGAGTTAGGACACGGGTCAGCGAGCACAGGGGGTGATGGGTGAGTGGGGCTCGGTGCGAGTTAGGACACGGGTCAGCGAGCACAGGGGGTGATGGGTGATCGGGACTCGGTGCGAGTTAGGACACGGGTCAGCGAGCACAGGGGGTGATAGGTGAGCGGTACTCGGTGCGAGTTAGGACACGGGTCAGCGAGCACAGGGGGTGATGGGTGAGCGGGACTCGGTGTGAGTTAGGACACGGGTCAGCGAGCACAGGGGGTGATGGGTGAGCGGGGCTCGGTGTGAGTTAGGACACGGTTCAGTGAGCACAGGGGGTGATGGGTGAGCGGGGCTCGGTGCGAGTTAGGATACGGACAGCAGAGCTTTGAATCAGCTCAAGTTTACGGAAGATGCAAGGTGGGAGGCCGTCCAAGAGAGCGCTGGAACAGTCGAATCGAGAGGTAACAAAGGCACAGATGAGGGTTTCAGCAGCAATGAACTGAGGCAAGAGCAGAGACAGAGGTGATGTTACGGCGGTGGAAGTAAGCGGTCTTGGTAATGGAGAGGATATGTGGTCGGAAGCTCAGCCATGTTTGCGAAAGGGGAAGGATTCAAAATATCTACCCTATAGTCTCTGCGTTGCAAACGTCCCATGGTCCACATGGCATACCATTAGCAAAATCTTTTAAGCAAGTTGCTTTGGCTGAAGAAGCTCTTCACTGAGGAAATGACATGATGATATCGCCACGTTTTCCTGGTATCTGTATACAGTTTAAGCTAACTTCAAGCTTTCCAAAGTTGGATGGTGATTATCTTGTGAACTATGATTTAATGAATTGGAATAGAATCCTGTCATATGCAGAACTTCTGAATGTTCAAAAAAAGTTTTACATTTATATAGCGCTTTTCACGACCACCGGACATCTCAAAGCGCTTCACAGCCAATGAAGTACTTTTGGCGTGTAGTCACTGTTGTAATGTAGGAAACGCGGCAGCCAATTTGCGCACAGCAAGCTCCCACACACAGCAATGTGATAATGACCAGATAATCTGTTTTTGTGATGTTGATTGAGAGAGAACTCCCCTGCTCTTCTTCGAAATAGTGCCATGGGATCTTTTACGTCCACCTGAGAGGGCAGACGGGGCCTCGGATTAACAACTCAGCTGAAAGACGGCACCTCCGACAGTGCAGCACTCCCTCAGCACTGCACTGGGGTGTCAGCCTAGATTAATGTGCTCAAGTCTCTGGAGTGGGACTTGAACCCACAACCTTCTGACTCCGAGGCGAGTGTGTTCCCCACTGAGCCACAGCTGACACAAAAGAGGCTGAAGCATTCCTTTACTTTTGATTCTTCATTTGTAACTAACATTAAAAAAACTTGATTTCTCTGCTGCCTGATCAACATAATAGGGATTGATATCCTAAAAGTGGCTTTATTAGTAAACTATTGAAAACGATGACCTGAAGAGTTGCTGCCTTGTGTTCTAGAGACAGCAGATACCAAACTACGTAATACAGCGGAGAGTAAGACAGGCAGTGGCCGATCCCTGGTCAGATAACATTCACAAATCACGAGCTGTCCTGCTCAAGGTGCTCACCCCCTCCGTTCATTACAGGCCGGCAGCTGTGTCCTCCTCCCTTTTCAGTGCAAACGAATCGTTTCCTTTCTGGTTTCCAGGTGTAAAAACTTCAAGGATTTACCCCTCTCACTAGACCTTGATAGAGTGAGGGAAAACACTGAATCACCGCAGTCACCCCCAACTGCGCATGCTCAGGAGATGGAGACGGTGCAACCAATCCAAGAAGGAAGGACAATGGCTTCGAAAGATGATCTGGACAAATACAGCAGGAAAACGCCCGAACCGTGAGTATCCGAACAGGAAGGACCCATTTTCAGTGCTTTAATTCCTGTTAAGTAGTTGCAGCCACCTCAGTGGAATTTGATACAACGTGACCTCTTTATGTCTTTAATATAGAGGGGCCGAAATTGAGTGTACTTTCCGTCTTTAGAGGTTTTTCTCTGCCCCAATCCATGGGGCGGAGATTCCGGTGAAATTCAGTACTTTGTTTTTTTCCTGGTGGTGGTGGTGTTGCGGGCGGCTGTGGGTCAGCCGCCCCGACCAATCACCAGCGCCGCGCTGATAACATCAGCACGACGCAGACGTGCCGAGTCGCGCTGGCGCATCACACCGTCCCTCCCCTTCGGTTACAGAAGAGAGGTGCTGAGAGCTCTGCCGATATTTTCCTGGGGCCCACTGGGCTTTTGGGGGGAGTTTCGGCCAGGCCAGCGGCCAGTACCCAAGAGGGAGCGGCAGGCTGCCCGGCCGAACCCGCGGGCATAATTGTCGGCCGCCCGACCACACACAGCTTCCCGCAGGCCAAACCTGTCAGTGGCGCCCCCCCGCGAGACAATTCCACACGGGGTTTGGAAAGGGGGTCACCGCCGGTCAGTAAGGGGTCAGCGTGTGCCCATCGCGGCGAGAACACGAGCCATGCCAGAACCCGTTCCCGCTGCTTCCGGCCCGGCGGCAATTTCAGACAGGTTGCCCCATCCGTCTGTTTATTGATTTTTCTTCGTCTTCAATGGGTCAATGACATTATCTTCATTTACAAAAGGAGACAACCAATGAAAATGCAAGCCAATCGTTTCAAGGAGAGACACCAGCCAGTACTAGACAGAGAGTTCTCGTTGGCCAAAGTTGCTGCAATCAGACAACGCACTGTGTCTCCCGACTCCAAAGGAGCCTACCTTGCAGAAAAGAGGGACATTTCCCGTCGAAGAAGTGTGGCTTGTGTGGATGGAATTGCTTCTCCGGAACACATGCCTCACAAAGCTCCACACCAGACCAAGTCCGTCCCTCTCGAGGTACAGTGCCCACTTACAATGTGATGTGTGTTGTTGTTTTGGGGAGGGGACGTGCTGTAGATTTGATGCCACGTTTTCTGTCGGTATACATTTCTAAGTACAAAAGATAGAACGGGTGACTGACCAGCTTTGATGAAAAGAAAAACAAACATAAACAAAAGCAGAAAGTGCTGGCAGTACACAGCAAATCTCCTGTATCTGAAAAGACAAAGGACAGGTTTACAATTCAAGTAATGACCATTCATCAGGGTCTTTTCCCAAGCACCCTTTTTAGATACGCACAGGCTTGTCTTGCTTTTGCAACTTACTTTTTGATTCATATCAATGACCAGTTTTAGCCATTGATAAAATCACCGCTGTTTCCTCAGCCTCCGAGCTGACGTTTAATGCTCACTGCTACAAGGTAAAATAGCACAGTACAGGAGGCTACAGAGGTTCCTCGATATCACAGACAACTGATACCACACATAGGTGTGCAGTCCGTTAGTATAGAGTGCGAATCGCTCTCGAGACAGCAATGAAGAGGTTGAAAACCTCAGTAGGGATTTAACTATAGTTCAAGTAAACACGTTTCTTTTACACACGGACTGAGTTCAGAGCCAGAAACGGGCCATATGTGTTCTTATTCTGTGTCCCAAAAGGACAGATAGTTTGTGGTGCTGATGGTTTTAAACTTCACCATCCATTGACGTGGTGCCCTCCAGTGGTCATTTTACATTCCTCCCAAAACAGCCGAAGTTGACAATCAATCAAATGTTCGAGGAATATTTATACTGCACTTCCGACATTGATGTGACGCAGTTTTTGTGTCACAAACTACAAGGACAATATAACTGCGATTCCCCAGCACTGAACTGGGAGCCACGTGCAGGAGCTAGTCTCACACAAGCCAAGCTGTGGAGCATTCCACTGAACAGTCTTAGAGCTTCATGTTAAAACGTTTAACGTGAAGAAGGATCCAACTGTCCCATCAGCTCTTTCCTAGCTTTGAATATATTACTGAAGGTCGGAGAGCAGTGAGCAGCTTTCCACGTACACTTAAATACGTGTGTGCAGCCTCGAGAGTGACTCAATTGGACGGTATAACTCCATGCTATCTGCAGTCACTGCTCCAAAAGTATTACCAGTAGCAAACAGTGCAGTAATATAGCACAGGCACGATCAGTCTGTTTACTGAGGGCTCATAAGAAATAGGAGCAGGAGTCGGCCACCTGGCTCCTCGAGCCTGCTCCGCTATTTAATACGATCATGGCTGATCTGATCATGGACTCAGCTCCACTTCCCTGCCCACTCCGCATAACCCTTTATTCCCTCAAAAATCTGTCTGTCTCCGCCTTAAATATATTCAATGACCCAGCCTCTACAGCTCTCTGGGGCAGAGAATTCCACAGACTTACAACCCTGAGAGAAGAAATTCCTCCTCATCTCAGTTTTAAATGGGCGACCCCTTATTCTATGTCCCCTAGTTTTAGTTTTCCCTATCAGTGGAAATATCCTCTCTGCATCCACCTTGTCGAGCCCCCTCATTATCTTATATGTTTCGATAAGATCACCTCTCATTCTTCTGAACTCCAATGTGTATAGGCCCAACCTGCTCAACCTATCTTCATAAGTCAACCCTCTCATTGCCGGAATCAACCCAGTGAACCTTCTCTGAACAGCCACCAATGCAAGTATAGCCTTCCCTAAATACGGAGACTAAAACTGGATGCATTTCTGCATCGTTGCTCCTCGACTTTTGTCCATGTACTCGGCACACGGTCCACGAGTTGCATAGATTGAACTTGGCCTGTCATTTTCCTTCCCTCTCTGCAGGGTAGCTCTGAGCATGTGCAGTTTTAAAGAAAATAGAATCATAGAAATAATAGAATCATAGAAATTTACAGCACGGAAGGAGGCCATTCGGCCCATCGTGTCTGCGCCAGCTGACACAGAGCTACCCAGCCTAATCCCACTTTCCAGCTCTTGGTCCATAGCCTTGTAGATTACGGTACTTCAGGTGCACATCCAAGTACTTTTTAAATGTGGTGAGGATTTCTGCCTCTACCACCCTTTCAGGCAGTGCTGAGGGAGCGCCTTACTGTCGGAGGGGCAGTGTTGAGGGAACGTGCTGTGTCTGAGGGGCAGTGCTGAGGGAGCGCCGCACTGTCGGAGGTGCAGTACTGAGGGAGTGCCGCACTGTCGGAGGGGCAGTGCTGAGGGAGCGCCGCACTGTCGGAGGGGCAATGCTGAGGGAGCGCCGCACTGTCGGAGGGGCAGTGCTGAGGGAGCGCCGCACTGTCGGAGGGGGAAGTACTGAGGAAGCGCCACACTGTCGGAGGGGCAATGCTGAGGGAGCGCCGCACTGTCGGAGGGGCAATACTGAGGGAGCACTGCACTGTCGGAGGTGCCATCTTTCGGATGAGACATTAAACCGAGGCCCCGTCTGCCCTCTCAGGTGGATGTAAAAGATCCCACAGCCACTAGTTCAAAGAAGAGCAGGGGAGTTCTCCCTGATGGGAACATAAAAACTGACTGTAAAAACTTCTATAGATATGTGAAGAGAAAAAGATTAGTGAAGACAAACGTAAGTCCCTTGCAGTCAGATTCAGGTGAATTTAAAATGGGGAACAAAGAAATGGCAGACCAGTTGAACAAATATTTTGGTTCTGTCTTCACAAAGGAAGACACAAATAACCTTCCAGAAATACTAGGAGACCGAAGGCCCAGTGAGAAGGGGGAACTGAAGGAAATCCTTATTATGCGGGAAATTGTGTTCGGGAAATTGATAGGATTGAAGGCCGATAAATCCCCGGGGCACGATAGTCTGCATCCCAGAGTACCTAAGGAAGTGGCCTAGAAATAGTGGATGCATTGGTGATCATTTTCCAACAGTCTATTGACTCTGGGTCAGTTCCTATAAACTGGAGGGTAGCTAATGTAACACCACTTTTTAAAAAAGGAGGGAGAGGGAAAACGTGTAATTATAGACTGGTTAGCCTGACATATGTAATGGGGAAAATGTTGGAATCAATTATTAAAGATGAAATAACAGCACATTTGGAAAGCAGTGACAGGATCAGTCCAAGTCAGCATGGATTTATGAAAGGGAAATCATGCTTGACAAATCTTCTAGAGGTTTTTGAGGATGTAACTAGTAGAGTGGACAAGGGAGAACCAGTGGATGGGTGTATTTGGACTTTCAAAAGGCTTTTGACAAGGTCCCACACAAGAGATTGGTGTGCAAAATTAAAGCACATGGTATTGGGGGTAATGTACTGACGTGGATAGAGAACTGGTTGGCAGACAGGAAGCAGAGAGTCAGGATAAATGGGTCCTTTTCAGAATGGCAGGCAGTGACTAGTGGGGTGCCGCAAGGCTCAGTGCTGAGACCCCAGCTCTTCACAATATACATTAATGATTTGGATGAAGGAATTTGAGTGTAATATCGCCAAGTTTGCAGATGCACTAAGCTGGGTGGCGGTGTGAGCTGTGAGGAGGACGCTAAGAGGCTGCAGGGTGACTTGGACAGGTTAGGTGAGTGGGCAAACGCCTGGCAGATGCATTATAATGTGGATAAATGTGAGGTTATCCACTTTGGTGGCAAAAACACAAAGGCAGAATATTATCTGAATGGCAGCAGATTCGGAAAAGGGGAGGTGCAACGAGACCTGGGTGTCATGGTACATCGGTCATTGAAAATTGGCATGCAGGTACAGCAGGCGGTGAAGAAGGCAACTGCTATGTTAACCTTCATAGCTAGGGGATTTGAGTATAGGAGCAGGGAGGTCTTACTGCAGTTGTACAGGGCCTTGGTGAGGTCTCACCTGGAATATTGTGTTCAGTTTTGGTCTCCGAATCTGAGGAAGGACATTCTTGCTATTGAGGGAGTGCAGCGAAGGTTCATCAGACTGATTCCCGGGATGGCTGGACGGACATATGAGGAGAGACTGGATCGACGGCCTGTATTCACTGGAGTTTAGAAGGATGAGAAGGGATCTCATAGAAACATAAAATTCTGACGGGACTGGACAGGTTAGATGCAGAAAGAATGTTCCCGATGTTGGGGAAGTCCAGAACCAGGGGACACAGTCAATGGATAAGGGGTAAGCCATTTAGGACTGCGATGAGGAGAAACTTCTTCACTCAGAGAGCTGTTAACCTGTGGAATTCTCTACCGCAGAGAGTTGTTGATGCCAGTTCATTGGATATATTCAAGAGGGAGTTAGATATGGTCCTTATGGCTAAAGGGATCAAGGCATATGGAGAGAAAGCAGGAAAGGGGTACTAAGGTAAATGATCAGCCATGATCTTATTGAATGGTGGTGCAGGCTCGAAGGTCCGAATGGCCTACTCCTGCACCTACTTTCTATGTTTCTATGAGTTCCAGACCCTCACCACCCTCTGGGTGAAAAGAAATTTCCCTCAAATCCCCTCTAAACCTTCCACCACTGACTTTAAATCTCTGCCCCCTGGTTATTGATCCCTCTGCTAAGGGAATTAGGTCCTTCCTATCCACTCTATCCAGGCCCTTCATAATTTTATACACCTCAATAAGGTCTCCCCTCAGCCTCTCTGTTCCGAAGAAAACAACCCCAGCCTCTGCAATCTTTCCTCATAGCTAAAATGTCTCTTTAGTATTCCTTAATCTCTCAGTTTAGAATATCAACGCAAAAGAATGAGGGTACAGTGAAGTCCCCATAACGTTGCCTCTTGCGGTAAGGGAGGAGTGGAAGGGCTTGGGGCCAACAGTAAGCAGTCGGGCTTCGGGTGGCAATGTTTTATGGCTGCTCTGCTCTGAACTGCATTCTGGGGAAATTCTGTTGGACAAGCAGAGTCAAAGGTCAGGTCTTGTCATGCAACTCTTTGGAAACTCCCAGCTGTAACTGTATGTGTTTTTTTTCCTGTAATCATTTTTTTCTGCCAATCAGAACCCAGATCATGCATTTATCCTGCTTTTGTTGCTGCTATGGTACTATTAATTTTTGAGAAAAATGCACTGCAGTGTTGGTAATTCCTGTACAGTAAGGCTTTAATATCGTAGTTTCTTTTAAAACGCATATACCGATGGCGAAAATTTGTCTCAGTTGGTGTTTCTAATAGATAGACTGGCTGGACTTGGTCGTATGGAGAATGTGGGCAGGGAGCTGCACTTCAGTTTCACAAGGTAGCTCACAACGTAACTAATCTCCGTTAGGCTCAAGCTGCTGATCATACAGTTCATAACCCCAGGAACTGATCAATACAACTCAACTTGCAAAAAGTACCTTTTAGATGCCGCGCGGGAAAGCCACTCCTACACCGGCTTTGACAATACTGTGATGAAGTGTCGCTGGTTAATACACAATGAACATTTTAACTTTCAGCTGTCCATGTTCAATATCAGTCAACAACAACAACCTGAATTTATATAGCACCTTTAATGTAATGAAACGTCCCAAGGTGTTTCACAGGAGTATTATGAGATAAAAAAATTTGACACGAGCCACATACGTAGAAATTAGCGCAGGTGACCAAAAGCTTGGTCAAAGAGGTAGGTTTTAAGGAGCATCTTGAAGGAGGAAAGAGAGGTGGAGAGGTTTAGGGAGGGAGTTCCAGAGCTTAGGGCCCAGGCAACAGAATGCAAGATCACCAATGGTTGAGTGATTATAATCGGGGATGTTCAAGAGGGCAGAATTAGAGGAGCGCAGACATCTCAGGAGGTTATGGGGCTGGAGGAGATTACAGAGATAGGGAAGGGCGAGGCCATGGAGGGATTTGAAAGTAAGGATGAGAATATTAAAATTGAGGCATTGCTTAACCGGAAGACAACGTAGGTCAGCGAACTCAGGGGGTGATGGGTGAGCGGAACTTGGTGCGAGTTAGGACATGGGCAGCCGAGTTTTGGATCACCTCTAGATTACGTAGGGTAGAACGTTGGAAGCCGGCCAGGCGTGCGTTGGAATAGTCAAGTCTAGAGGTAGCAAAGGCAGTCTGTTGGAAGCCCTGCAGCGTGAGCACCCTCAGTGACTGGGAGAGCACTGACGGATACCACTGGCATCAAAATGGAGCCAAAGCTGAGAAGTGGCCATAACTTTTTTACATTTTTTTTTAAGTGTGATAAATAATGCCAGTATAGTAATCCTAATTTAAGTGATAGCTCACTCTCATGAGTTATGGGCCCCGGAATTCAGGGCCGCTGGAAAACTGGTGCTCCCCCCCATCTTTTTGTGGCTTTAGCGCCGAAATGTTTCCGTTGCTGGGCCACCCCCTATTCAGCTTCAAAAGTGAACAGATGGGTTCCAGCGCTAATGAACCCTTCCAAAGTGGATTTTTCAGCGGTGTGGCTGTCTTAATTTGAGCGTTATCACCACTGATAAATTCAGTATGCAGGTAAGGGTTTCTAATGAGCCAGCTGCAAAAGGCCAGTGTTTGCAGCAAGGCCCTGAGGGGGGATGGAGTTTGGAAGGATGGCTGGTGTAAGAGGTGCAGGGAGAGCCAACAGGTTCACTGATATGGAGCTGGAGACACTGATGGGCGATGTGGAGGACAGAAGAAGAATCCTGTTTCCTGACGTGGGGAGACCTGGCAGACCGCAAGTACCTAATGCATGGAGGGAGATTGCAGGGGCGGTGTCAGGCACCTCCAGGTATATGAGGACGCACCCTCCCAGGAGCGGGCTGGCCAGTCTGCACCCGGCCCTTCCAGGGTGCCGATGGGTCAACGCCTCTTAGCTCTGGGGCGACGGGGATCCTCCGCCTCCTCCTCCTCTTCCACCCACTCTTCCTCCTGCCCCTCCTCCTCCTCCTCCTCCTCAGGTGGTACTGCTGGCTCGACCTCCAGTGGCTGTCCCCTCATGGTGGCCAGGTTGTGCAGCATGCAGCAGACCATGACGATTGTGGAGCCCGTTGAGGAGAGTACTGCAAGGTGCCACCAGAGCGGTCCGGAATCTCGGCTTAAGGATGCCAATGCATTGCTCGATGATACACCTGGTGGCACAATGAGCGTCATTGTATGCATGCTCTGGCGCTGTCCAGGGGTTCCGCAGAGGAGTGAGCAGCCAAGTGGACAGAGGATATCCCTTGTCCCCCAAGCAGCCAACCGCAATCCTGATTCAGGCCGGTGAAGACGGCGGACACACTGGTCTGGCGCAGAATGAACGAATCATGGCTGCTGCCTCCCTTGCCCACTGCCTCTCTGCACGGTGCTAACGGCAACACCTTCTGAGCAGGTGTACCAGGTGTCGCCCTCCCAGCACTCCTCCCATCCTCAGAGTGAACCCTGCCAAGCAGGTCTCTGCAGCCCACAGGCCTCCACTAAAGAGTCAGACCGGAAAGTTGTACAAAAGTACAGGGGTATGTGCAAACCTCTGAGCAGCACTCAGCAGGTTTAATGGAGCCAAAACAATTAATAAAACTACATGAAAAGATAAATACTGCGAATGCTGGAAAATGAAATAAAAACACTAATAATTAATAAAACCTTTTACCTACCAAAGGGCCCGAGTGGTGTCACGTTTGAGCACCGCATCGAAAACCTCGCGGGGGCATTGCCGGGAAAAGTCCAACCTTTTCCAACCTTTTCCTCGGTGAATGTTGCTGTGCTAGTCCCTTTCCAGCGGCCCGCACACTGCACAGCTCATCGCGGGAAATCTTCCTTTACAGCGGCTTCACCGCGCCGTTTTCGGCGGAAGTGAACACCGCTCAAACCCTCCCCGAGCTGAATACGGCTCGGGGAGGGAAAATCACCCGAACGCGGCGGCCCAAACTCTGCGGTGGCCGTCCCTTCGCGGATGGTGATTTTCGGGCCCGTGGTATCATCCAAGCCGTTTGGTTAGATTATATATCAATATTATGTACCACTTGTGTGAGGATACAATACCGACGGTTCAGTATGTGTACCTTATGTTATTCCGTTCCCTCGCACTTTGTGTCCTTTAATGTGCTGTTGACATCGGGATCAATCCTACCCTGCATTGCCCTGCCAACAATCACAGCCAACACGCTGCAGTAACAGTAGATTGTATTAACTTGGCATCAGTTCGTATCTCAGTGAGTCATTGGCACTGTAAATTATATACGCTTTGAAGATATCTCTGGCTGGTTATTTACTGAAGTGGGGACATGCTTTGAATTAGCCATTGAGCTATTAACTCACTGGTGAAATTTATTTGTATACTCTCCCAGTGTTTAGAAAGCCAAATGCCAGAGAACTGGACATATAGGTCAGCTAGAAAGCATTCTACAAATTCCAATGAAATGGTAACAGACTTCATACCGCTGCTAAACTAACATTAAGGCATTCTGTTTGATTCAGAAATAAGACTATTTAAATACTGCAGTGGGCCATTTCAGATCGGACCTTTCAGTCGATGGATTTCAGCACCAGGAGACAGTGTGGCCCTAGATTTGTTCGAAGGTGTTTGAGTAATATTGTGTTACAGCATGGAACACTCCTAGTTGGAGGCAATTAATTGGTCAGTTCCTTTTATATAACGTATTTCTATCCAAAGATCCCAAGCTGTCAGTGGCTCTCCATCTGCAGAGAACACCTGTAGTTCCAGGAAGGTACACCAGATGGTGCCAGATGCGCTGCAGGGCTGCTGCCTCCTGCCTCTGTTTCTATTGGATGTCGGTGGCATTAATTCATACTGACGCCCGATCGCCTGATGCAGCATTAGCACAGACTAAAGATGTGGAGCATTGTGGAACACACAGAACCTTTAGTGTGAGTGTGAAGGAACAACAGTCATCACAAAAGCTGAATAAGCTCTCTTTGTGCTGTCATTATTTTAAGCCGGTTCACAACAACTGCAGTGATTTGTGTGGAACAGTAATCCCACCTAAAGGTGACGCAGTCCTTTCTGTAAAGACATTTCAAAATGATTCAGACTGCTACCATTGGCCAAAATGCAGGTCAGAAACTGAGTGAGAATTTGCTTTAGACACCAGGCAGAGATTTCAAGATTCTGATAGTAGCAAAGATGAAGCTGTGTTCCTGAAGCCCCCGACCTATACAATCTCGAGATTGCCGTAAAGCACTGTCACATTCCCCAGCTCTTCACAAATTGGCCTTCTGGTACTACAGCTAAAATCTGTACAAAGAGAGCAAGGTTGCCATTAAAAGGAGAGGTGGGTAACATTCTGTCAGTTTTTTCCGAACAGAGTAATTGGCTTAGTCTGCTCGGCAGTGAAGATAACGGACCCTTCAGCTGCCCCTCTCCAAACTTGCATTGGCCACCACCCGTGATTTTATAACAGACGGCACCAAATTGCGGGGAAATAGTTAATACTGAGGAGGACTGCAACAAATTACAAGAAGACATTAATAAAGTTGCAGAATGGGCATATAATTGGTAAATGAATTTCAGATTAGTGAGATATTACATTTTGGTACGAAAAATAAGGAGGTCGCACATTACTTGGAAAATAAGAATCTAGATGGGGTAGAGGACAAAGGGATCTGGGAATACAAATACACAAATCATTTAAAGTAGCCACGTAAGTTAACAAAAAAGAAAGCCAAGCACCAGGGTTTATCTCTAGAGGGATAGAATTGAAAAGTAGAGAGGATATGCTAAACTTGTATTGAACCTTAGTTAGACCACATGGAGTACTGTGTACAGTTCTGGTGATATCATAAAACGGATATAGAGGCACTCACGAAGGTGCAAAAACGATTTCCAGGGATGATTCCAGAAATGCGAGGGTGTACCTATCAACAATGTATGAACAGGCTGGGTCTCTTTTCCCTTGAAAAGAGAAGGCTGAGGGGATGACCTAATTATGAATCTTTAAAATTCTGAAAGGTTGTGATAGAATGGATACAGAGAGAGTGTTTCCATTTGTGGGAAAGAGCATAACTAGAGGCCATCAATATAAGATAGTCACCCAGAAATCCAATAGAGAATTTGGAAGAAATTTCATTACCCAGTGCGTGGTGAGAATGTGGAACTCGCTGCCACAGGGAGTGGTTGAAGCGAATAGTATCGATGCATTTAAGGGGAGGCTGGACAAGCAGGTGAGGGAGAAGGGAATAGAGGGTTATGCTCATAGAGTTAGATGAGGAAAGACGGGAGGAGACTTGAGTGGAGCATAAACGCCAGCATGGACTGGTTGGGCCGAATGGCCTGTTTCTGTGCCGTATATAATATATAATAACTGTCTTTTAGATCGAGAGAAAGTGATATTTGTTTTAATCATCTCCACCAGGTCATGGATAACAACAATTTATATTTATATAGCACCTGTTAATGTAGAAAAACATCTCAAGATATTCACGGAGCATAGTCAAATTATAATGGACGTCAAGCCAGAGAGGGCGATATCAGGAGGGTGCCTAAAAGTTTGGTCAAAGACAGAAGTTTTCAGGAGGGCCTTATAAAAGGAAATGATGGATAACGATGTGAAACGACTATAACGGGACAGTTTGTATCAGATATCTCATTCGCAAAGATTTTGTGTCTGTGTTTTCCGCACTAAAGTGTTTGGTTTTATGATCGTTTAGAAGTGTTTATTTACTGACTTTATAAGAAAGGGGGAACTGTATACCTATATACTTGTTGAATTTATATTTGTATTATAAATAAACTTTAAACCCTTTTTCAAAATCCATTTCTTCCGGTACTGAAGGAAGGGATATGCAGTGATGGGAAGGATCGACTCCTATCCTTACATTCCTGAATAAAAGAAACCTGCATCAATGACTGGGGTCAAGAGTTCCTGTATTCTCTTGTTCTCGCTCTACATATATCTCTGGGCACCTTACTGTTGCTTCTCAGACTGGGTTCAGAAGATGTTTCGGCCTATAAAGGACCTCTGCCTAGCTCACAGTATCAAGGAGTGTGCTCTGCCTTTTCAGGATCGCATTGTTTCTCCAGAGACGGACAGTGGGTTTGTGGGATCTGAGAGCAGCAGGCTCACCCCAGCCATTCAGACTCCAGAGCATCAACGCCCAAAGAGCAGGTACCAAAGAAAACACTTCAATTGCTGTGCCGAATGAAATGTTGTAGACAAGCGAATGGACTTTCATGTTCCGTGTCGATGCCAAACTGATTCTGCACTGTTAACGCCAGTATCTGAGTGGGCACATGGCATTGCTTTTAGATTTGCCAGCACAGACAGGTTTTGCTGTTGGCCATCTTCTATCGATTCTTTACCAGCAAGTTATTGAAGTCTTCCGTGTGCCGGGCCAGCCCCAATTGTGTTTGTCCTTGGTCGGGATTGGCTCCTTGCCGACCAAAAACTTCCTTGTCCTTTCCAATTGTGTCAGCTGTGGCTCAGTGGGCAGCACTCTCGCCTCTGAGTCAGAAGGTTGTAGGTTCAAGGTTCAAGTCCCACTCCAGGGACTTGAGCACATGAAGCTAGGCTGACACTCCCAGTTGCAGTACTGAGGGAACACTGCACTGTCGGAGGTGCTGTCTTTCTGATGGTACGTTAAACCGAGGCCCCGTCTATTCTCTCAGGTGGAGGTAAAAGATCCCATGGCATTATTTTGAAGAAGAGCAGGGGCAAATTCGGGTTGTTTCTGCCGGGGGGGGGTGCGCGCGCTAACGGGGAGCGAATGACTTCTCGCGCAGGGCTGCTACCGACTCGCGCGAAGTCCCGCGGGAGTTGGCGGAGTCGCTAACCGGCAGCGCCTCATTGCTGCCGTCATCACCGATCGCAGCGACCCGTTTTCGCCCCAGAGTGAAAATTCGGGCTCGTCCCATGAGGCTGCCGTGGTCGATGTCCCCGCCAGCCTCGCGGGTCGCGAACCGGGGGTTTCAGCCCCCTCGCGGGGCGAAAATTAAAGGGGCGGTGCAGCACCGATATTTTGAAAAATGTCCGACTTACCGGTCGCGGCCTTGCCCTCCTGCAGTCGTGGAGCCTGGCACTCCGCTCCTGTGTCGGGCTGCTGCCACGCACCACTTCCTCTCCCGGGCGCTAACCCCAATTCCACTGCCGGCGGGGGCCTTCTGCGCCTGCTGCAGGACGTCTCGCCTGGGGACAGTACTGATTTTGTCCACCAGAGATTCTCGGGTTGAGGTGAGCATGGATATGACTCACAGTTCCATTTAATTAATCCTCAAAGTACTTAGAGCACAATCGCAGTAAAACTGACAACATCACAAGGTAAGTCGGCAAAAGAACATTATGTTGACATCACCTTCAATTCCATTTAGCTGACAGCTTGAGAGTTACTATCCAGTATATCCCTTAAAAATGTATGCACCATACTTGCTGTCTTTCGTATAGTTGAGCTATACAGTGTGATATCAGGCTGGGGTGGGGGGTGCTTCACAGAACAAACGTGCGCCCAGGCGATGGAGTTGGCACAGGGGCCTGCCCCTGTGGGTAATGCCATTGCATTGGCCCGTGAAGACAGGGAACCTTTATCCGTGGATATCTTTTCATAAACCTGGAAGAAGGAAACCAACCAACAGTATATCACAACATTGTTTATATCCCTGTCAACATTCTGCTCTTTAAAATTCTCTTCATTAAACCCCCCCACCTCGCCAAATCTATCCCCATCTTTTATTTTAAAAGCCTCCTTAAAATCTACATTTGTGGTCACCTGCCCTAAATTTCTCACTGTACCTGATCAGTAGGTGACCCATCTCTCTGTGGAGCACCTTGGGATGTTCTGGTACCTTAAAAGGAAGAAAGACTTGCATTTATATAGCACCTTTCATGACCACCGGATGTCTCAAAGCACTTTACAGCCAATGAAGTACTTTTGGAGTGTAGTCACTGTTGTAATGTGGGAAACGCAGCAGTCAACTTGTGCACAGCAAGCTCCCACACACAGCAATGTGATAATGACCAGATAATCTGTTTTTGTGATGTTGGTTGAGGGATAAATATTGGCCCCGGGACACCGGGGAGAATTCCCCTGCTCTTCTTCGAATAGTGCCATGGGATCTTTTACGTCCACCTGAGGGGGCAGATGGGGCCTCGGTTTAACGTCCCATGGTACCTCCGACCGTGCAGCACTCCCTTAAAGGTGCTATACAAGTGTAACTTGTTGCTACTGACAAAGAAAACTTTATGTTAACTTAATCACAGTCAGCCAAATGAATCACAACTAATGTGACTGAGGACAAACCACCTTAATACTTTTCTCTTTATGCCCACACAGTGAGGCTGGTATGGAATAACTGATTAATTGTATGAAATACATAAAACACAATGAAGATGGCACAAGATATTTAGTGGCCTTTTATTTATTTGCATCTAATGGGCTCAATTTCGGCCAGGAGTTGCTCCGTTTTTTTTTGGAGTAACTTGGTTTTTCTGGCGTAACGTACAAATCCCCATTTTGCACATTCAGTTTGCACCAGTGTAAGTGAGTTAGTTATGATTTTTTTAGTTTAGTTTTTTTTCTCAAAAGGGGCGTTACCAGCCACCTACGCCAGTTCTGCCCATTTAGGCAACTTTGGCCAGCTAATAGTTACTCCATTTATACTTAGGCCAGCGTATGTGGCCACTTCAGAAAACCCTTGCGGAGAGTTAAAGAGATCAGCGCAGGTAGGTACATCGGAGGCCATTCGGCCTGGGCTAGGGGCAGGCAGGAGAACTGATAGTGCTCCTGCCTGCCAGTGATTTCTATCAGTTCTCCTGCCCGCCCCTTGCCCTGGCCGAGTGGTCTCCCGGTGCGAGTTCTAAGATTAAAGTGATTAAAGCTTCAAATCAACTACCCCTACTCACAACAACATTTGGCCAGAATCGGGTCCCACACAGCAGCTGCAGCAAGACACAGAGAGGCTGGGAGCGAGGAGCTACTGCGCATGCGCGGACACTCCACTGCGCATGTGCAGGCGTCCTGGCAGTTTTCGGCACAGGACGCTGGCTTTACCCCCGACTCGACTGGCCAAGCTGCGTGACCACAGGGAGGAGGCCAGACAGTGGCCAAAGTGGGAGGGAAATTTTTCGGCGCACTTCTGAACGAAGAAAAGCGGCGCAACTCCGGTAAGTGCGCCGAAAAGCAGGCTGGGCCAAAATTGAGGCCAATATGTGTGAGGTGGTACATTTATGTTTCTACCAATAGAAACCAATTTCCTCCTTTTTTGAGTTAAAGGAAGTCGCAGATATTTATTTCTTATATCGAAACATATAAGATAAAGAAGGGGCTCGACAAGGTGAATGCAGAGAGGATATTTCCACTCATAGGGGAAACTAAAACTAGGGGGCATAGTCTCTTAAAACTGAGAGGAGGAGAAATTTCTTCTCTCAGAGGGTTGTAAATCTGTGGAATTCTCTGTCCCAGAGAGCTGTGGACGCTGGGACATTGAATATATTTAAGGCGGAGATAGACAGATTTTTGGGCAATAAGGGAGTGAAGGGTTATGGGGAGTGGGCAGGGAAGTGGAGCTGAGTCCATGATCAGATCAGCCATGATTTTATTGAAACATAGAAACATAGAAAATAGGTGCAGGAGCAGGCCATTCAGCCCTTCTAGCCTGCACCGCCATTCAATGAGTTCATGGCTGAACATGAAACTTCAGTACCCCCTTCCTGCTTTCACGCCATACCCCTTGATCCCCCGAGTAGTAAGGACTTCATCTAACTCCCTTTTGAATATATTTAGTGAATTGGCCTCAACTACTTCCTGTGGTAGAGAATTCCACAGGTTCACCACTCTCTGGGTGAAGAAGTTTCTCCTTATCTCGGTCCTAAATGGCTTACCCCTTATCCTTAGACTGTGACCCCTGGTTCTGGACTTCCCCAACATTGGGAACATTCTTCCTGCATCCAACCTGTCCAAACCCGTCAGAATTTTAAACGTTTCTATGAGGTCCCCTCTCACTCTTCTGAACTCCAGTGAATACAAGCCCAGTTGATCCAGTCTTTCTTGATACATCAGTCCCGTCATCCCGGGAATCAGTTTGGTGAATCTTCGCTGCACTCCCTCAATAGCAAGAATGTCCTTCCTCAAGTTAGGAGACCAAAACTGTGAATGTAGGCTCGAGGGGCCAAATGGCCTACTCCTGCTCCTATTTCTTATGTTCATCTTTTTTTGTGCTCTCAATAGACACAACATAAATTATAACAGAGATGCCTGTTGCCCCGCCTTTGTTACAGTTGTCTCTGGCTGAAGAGGTGACTGTGCCACCTAATGAGAGAGGGAAAACCCCTCTAATTTCTAGTGAACAAATAGAGGCAAAATTATTCTGAGTATAATTTAAAGAGCTGGGTAACTGGGGTGCTAGGCAGCACAGCGACCTAGAAGGACAAGGGCAGCAGGCGTCTGGGAACACCACCAGTTCCAAGTCCCGCACTATCCTGACCTGGAAATATATCGCCGTTCCTTCATCGTTGCTGGGTCAAAATCCTGGAACTCCCTCCCCAACAGCACTATGGGAGCACCTTCACCACACGGACTGCAGCGGTTCAAGAAGGCGGCTCACCACCACCTTCTCAAGGGGCGATTAGGGATGGGCAATAAATGCCGGCCTTGGCAGCAATGCCCACATCCCGTGAATGAATAAGGACAAATGAAAAAAAACGACCAGTCTCCATCATTTGCCTTCACACATGGGGAAGTAGTTGATATCCAGTTCAGGTGATGACACTTTCTTGCACTTGTAAAGTGTCCAAAATAAATAAAAGTTCAAGTGGCATTCGTTTCCGTGTGGAAATCTTCCAAAGTGAGGAGCTGAAGATCATGTGCAGATACCGCGGTGGAATAGGAAGGAGCACTCCTCTGATAGATTGACTCGGATACATTGTAGGGGTAGTGTGAGTTGGTCCACTCCCATTGGTCAGTGCCTGAACTGGAAGGTGTGTGTAGCTTTTAGTTCAGTGAGAGCAGATTGCATCTTGTTTCACTTGTGTTCAATACTATCGTCGGTACAGTAATTCTCATAACTTTCTCCAGAGCACCGGAACTTTTCCACTTGGTCAATACTATAATCGGTACAGTGATTCTCATAACTTTCTCCAGAGTACTGGAGAACAATGAGAAGTCACTGATATTGTATTTTGTAATTCACTCAAATAAGATGAGAGGACCACAGAACTTCTGAACAATAGTTAAATTTCAATCTTTACAATTTTTCCCATCACAGACGTCAAAGCCAAAGGGAGACTTTGCTAAAATTTCCTACACGGGATGATACGCATGCTAACCGAGCCTTACGGCCTCAGGAGTCTGATCAGAGAGGCATGACGGACTATGAATACCCGACGACTGTACGACTGAGCAACATAATGAGGCGGGACAGCGTTGCACTGGCAGATCCATCCCGTACCAGCTCACCTCAGCAGTGGACCGGCAGCCTAATGAGTGAGTTTGAACAGGAGACCTTTGTCAGTAAGTAGAACATTTTTAGAATTTGTAAGAAAGGGAGCTGATGGAAGGCAGTGCAGCCAGTCAGTCTCGCCACGTGGCGGGAAGCAGGTTATGACCTGTGTACTTTGACACTCAGGGTGACCTCTCTTTCATGCAGGCCTTCTGGATGCTATGAAGCAAAGGTAAGATGCTTTCCGAAAGGAAGAAAAAGAAAAGGGCTAGTTAATCAATTCTACTTTTGTCGACCTTCCAATAACTGATCTATGAGACTTGGAGAGGCGGGGTTACATTGCAAGTCTGCTCAATATTGGGGAGTTGTGTACAATTCAGGGAATAGAAAATTTGTAGGGAGGCAAATTAAAATGGTTGGGTTCTGCAGTGAAGTAGGTGGGTTACTGGGCCGAGGAATCAAGCCGCCTTCTGCTTTTAGGCCTCCCAAAACCCAGAAGTCTCAATTACCTTTAAATATATTTATGGGTGACACCACGGATTAGTACGTTGTTCTTTCAACTGAAACCTGGGTTCAAATCCAACACAAATTCATGAAAATCTCTCATTTTCACATCTCTCTCTATCTCTTTTGCCCCCGAAGTGAATTCAATTTAAGATGGTCTCTCTCACCCCAGTTGCGTGTGGGTGGGTGTGCAAAGTGGAAAGCTGCACATAAATTGATGGTCTTGCCCAGAGAAGACCTAAAGTTGACTGGTGGAGGAAAGGAATGGTGCAGAAAGTGGATCTTGTGAAGGGATTGGCGTTATACCACATTGCATGGCAGAATAGAAGGAAATTGAAATTGCATTTTTTAAAATTTGGTCAATATATTACAATAGTCATTTTTAATGTATTCTAAAGTCTAGTCTTTTGGGAAATAATCTGATCCTGAGAAGATGTGTCCTTACTTTATTTAAGGTCGTACTGAGTCAGAGCCTGATGTTCAAAGTGGCCCCAGTGCTTATACCAAGCAGAGGTTGTGTCGCTCATCTCTAATCTCATCGCCTTTAGCTTTCCATCCTAAAGTCCATTACAGTTCCAGTCCTTTGAGCATTCACTCAGCTAGAGAGTAAGTATTGATAAGAATCTCATTGCATCTTGTTAATTATATATATGTAGCACTTCTGTGGGACAAAAAAAATCCAATCAGGAATTTACTAATGGTTTGATAGTGGCACAATGAGCAGGTGTGCCATCCCTGCATCAACCCTGGCTTAAAATGCCGAATGTTCAATTTGGTAACCGCATTTGGAATGGATTTGTAACCAACTGGTGCCTGAGTGCTCCGTTGGTCCAGGCAAGTAACCGTGCTACTAAGAGGTATCAATTTCCCCAAGTTAATTTCTGAATTGCAATTATTTTGTGAATGAATTGGCCTGGTCCAAGTCAATTCGATATTTTCCTTGCACCTTTAATCATTTGTATTTGATATTGTGTTTGCAGTGAGGTGATTCAGGCATTGGAGATAGAGGTCTCCCAACTCAAGCAGCATCTGGAGGAGACGTTGCATAAGTCCCAAGGAGATTCTGAAGAGAATCTGTCACCAGTAATATCCCGAACGCAAGACCATCTCATTCACCAGCATTCTCCAGGAAGGTCAGTGAGGTTTTGGTACATTCCCTGGAGGTGAAAGAAATTAAGAAAAAAGCCCTCCCAGCTGAACGTCAAAGAATCCATGGCACTATTCAACAGGGTATTTCTCCTGGTGTCCTGGCTAGCATTTATCTCTCAACCAACACCAGCAAAAGCTGATCATCTGGTCATTTATCTCATGGCTGTTTGTGGGACCTTGCTGTGCACAAATTGGCTGCCACATTTTCCTACATTACACCTCAAAACACTTCATTGGGTGTGAAGCACTTTGGGATGTCTTGAGGTTGTGAAAGGCGCTATATAAAGTCTTTTCTTTCTATCTTTACTGCATTTTCCAGTCAAATTAAGTCAGTTTTATTCAAATATGTTTGATAATTTGGAAAACCTGCTCCTATTCTTTGTATTGTGTCGTTAGTTTTTTAGTATTATTGTGGTAGGAAGCAGGTTATGTGACTGGGTCCACAATACAATGGGGTTTTTTATATAAGTCCTGGTGGAGATTTACCAGCACCTTTAGCAGCTTAGTGGAAAATTCTGCAAATCATTCATTAATTAGAATTTTTTTATTGCTCCTATTGAGGCCAGGCTAAAGCTGCTGGGCTACCTGTGAATTTGTACCTGATTTCTGGAGATCTTCACAATCAAAAAATTATTAATGTCTTTTTGCTATAGAATGAACTTCAGCAAATTTGTAAAATGATTATGCCAATGAGATGTGTTTGAATGCGCCCTCCTGTATGGATCAGAGACACGGACAATGTACAGAAGACACCTCGAATCACTGGAGATATATCACCAACGATGTCTCCGCAAGATCCTGTAAATCCCCTGGGAGGACAGGCGCACCAACATCAGCGTCCTCGCCCAGGCTAACATCCCCAGTATTGAAGCACTGACCACACTCGATCAGCTTCACTGGGCAGGCCACATAGTTCATATGCCAGGCACGAGACTCCCGAAGCAAATGCTTAATGCGGAGCTCCTTCATGGCAAACGAGCCAAAGGTGGGCAGCGGAAATGTTACAAGGACACCCTCAAAGCCTCCCTGGTAAAGTGCGACATCACCACTGACACCTGGGAGACCCTGGCCGAAGACCGCCTGAGGTGCAGAAAGTGCATCCGGGAGGGTGCTGAGCACCTCGAATCTCAAGGCCACGAGTGTAAAGAGGCCAGGCGCAGGCAGCGGAAAGAGCATGCAGCAAACCAGTCCCACCCACCCCTTCCCCCGACGAATGTCAGTCCCACCTGTAACAGGGTCTGTGGCTCTCATATTGGGCTGTTCGGCCACCAAAGGACTCACTTCAGGAGTGGAAGTATGTCTTCCTCGATTCTGAGGGACTGCCTATGATGATGATGATGATGATGATGATGATGTTTGAATGTTCAGTGAGCATGCTCAAAAAGATTCCAAGTAATTAGTGACAACCTGGTCTGCCTGCATCACCGATGACCTCACAATGATTACTAACACCACGGCCCGTTTAAAGTTGGTAGTTAGAGGGTCAGTGGTTAGCATTTACAGTTGGGCCTAATGGTTCGGATTTTGTTGGACATGTCCCAAAAAACCTTGCTGTATTATTGGCCTCCAGCTTCCTGTCTTGTTTCTCCATACTGATAAAGGAATCATATTCTTATGCTACAGTGTGTCATATCATTTGCATAATGGACGTGTTGCATCTCGAACTATAAAATGATCTTCCTGATACCATTCTGATTTTCTTTTTTGAAGGAAACACGCAGAGGAGCTTCTGGAAGAGATGAAGGACCAGGTTTGGAACAAATCCTCAGCAAGCCGCAGCTACTCAAAATTATTCCCACAGCACAAATCGGAACTAGAAATAAGTAAGTGTGCGCAAAGAATTTCTGCAAGATAAGTTAACTGTCCACTTCATCCTTGTAAGATTTTCTCATTCCCCATTAACCAGATTTAAAGTTTTGGAGTTAGAATCCTCTGTCTCCATTGAGGACCTCACTTTTTCCATCCGATATTTTCCACTCCTTTCCTCTCCCAAAAGAGTTGATTTTTCAATGGACCAGCTCTCTGGCATCAGCAGTTCTTTGACCAAATGGTCATTATACACTTGGTAGAAGATCATGCATTGACGGTTGAATTACTAAACTTTACTTTTGTTAAAGAGGAGTTGAGTTCTCCTTTATTGCAATTGTCTCTGACAAGGTGGGTCTTGCATATATTGAAAATAAAGGCCCCAGCGCTATCTTAGCTTGTAAACATTAACTGGTAGCACTCGTGTGTGATCATCATCATCATAGGCAGTCCCTCGGAATTGAGGAAGACTTGCTTCCACTCTAAAAGTGAGTTTTTAGGTGACTGTACAGTCCAATACGGGAATTACAGTCTCTGTCACAAGTGGGACAGATAGTGGTTGAAGGAAAGGGTGGGTGGGACTGGTTTGCTGCACGCTCCTTCCGCTGCCTGCGCTTGATTTCTGCATGCTCTCGGTGATGAGACTCGAGGTGCTCAGCGCCCTCCCGGATGCACTTCCTCCACTTAGGGCGGTCTTTGGCCAGGGACTCCCAGGTGTCGATGGGGATGTTGCATTTTATCAGGGAGGCTTTGAGGGTGTCCTTGAAACGTTTCCTCTGCCCATCTGGGGCTCGCTTGCTGTGTAGAGCACTTGCTTTGGGAGTCTTGTGTCAGGCATGCGAACTATGTGGCCCGCACCATGGAGCTGGTTGAGTGTGGACAGTGCTTTGATGCTGGGGATGTTGGCCTGATCGAGGACGCTAACGTTGGTGCGTCTGTCCTCCCAGGAGATTTGCAGGATCTTGCAGAGACATCGTTGGTGGTATTTCTCCAGCGATTTGAGGTACCTACTGTATATGGTCCACGTCTCTGAGTCATACAGGAGGGAGGGTATCACTGCAGCCCTGTAGACCATGAGCGTGGTGCCACATTTGAGGGCCTGGTCTTCAAACACTCTCTTCCTCAGGTGGCCAAAGGCTGCGCTGACACAATGGAGGCGATGTTGGACCTCGTCGTCGATGTCTACCCTTGCTGATAATAGGCTCCCGAGGTATGGAAAGTGGTCCACGTTGTCCAGGGCCGCGCTGTGGATCTTGATGACTGCGGGGCAGTGCTGTGTGGCGGGGTCAGGTTGGTGGAGGACCTTTGTCTTACGGATGTTTAGTGTAAGGCCCATGCTTTCGTATGCCTCAGTGAAGATGTTGACTATGACTTGGAGTTCAGCCTCTGAATGTGCGCAGATGTAAGGCTGCATGTGCGGAGGCTGCTTGTATGGGAGTGTCTGGTGTCTGCAATAGAATGACTTGTCTTGATGGTCATGGCTTGAATGTTTGCTGAAATCCAGAAACCATTGAGACCGGGAAATTCATTCATTGATTATATATATTGAATGAATGTTCAACTGGTCAGTTGAATTTTAATGAATTGAGCCCTGGTTCTGTAGAATAAATAGGAGCTCTATAAAAACTAGCACAACAGTGATGAGGATTGTAAGGGTTTGAAAAGGTTCGAAATGTCACACGACTTTTAATGTCAAATGTTTTGTTACTAACACAGAGAGGTCCTCATCACATCAACATCCTATTCAACGTCTAAGTCAGAAAACAGAGCAAGACATTAAACAGAAGTTAGTCCCAGAAAAGCGAAAGCGAGACAGCATGCAATCCATGACGTTGAGAAATGAAGAAATGACCTCGGGCACAATGCCGAGGCAGCAAAAAGCCATGGGGGGAGGGAAGCGGAAATCTCATTATTCAGAAAGTTCGTGCAAGAGTAATCTTAATCTGCGGCAGGAGATCGTGGAGGAACAGAGGAGAAACAATAAGTTATTGGAAGAACTTATTGAAATACACGGTGATATTAAAACATACTTCCAGAAAATCAGCGCTTCATTAGGGGACGTTAAGTCCAGCTATTTTCACCACAGGCATCACAAGACACAGTATTGTTACATTTGATGTCGACGTGCGCATCTCAATCACCTGATTTGGTCAGTTTGTAAACTCATAAATGTTCACCTATGAGCTCACCTCAACAATCATTACCACAGCCCTCACCCCCCCCCCACCACCACCACCTCAAAACACACACTCCCAAAGCCACAAATGTGCAGGATCTATTCTATAAAGGCCTCCTACCTCCTCCCTTATCTCAGCCACCAGCTGCATTGTTGTTAGTCAGTTTACTCTGCATATTGCTACCAATCACAGTTAAACCAATACACTTTACTATTGTGCCAATAAACTGCTCCCACTACAAGCAACACCAACAGCAGACATATAACCATGATTACTTTGCTTTCATGTTATGTGGTTCAAAATGCTCTCCTTGGGTTTAATCGCACCTTGAAAGGACAAAACCATAATTGTAGTGCTGGGTGTTTTCAGTTTGAATGGATATAGTTTAAAAACTTCACACACCCACAAGCAGACTCCACTGAAATCCTTGTGATATCACGGAGTAGCTCCCTGCACTATGTCCTCCAAAGCATTGCTGACTCTGGAGATGAACTTTGACCGGAGGTTATGCCCTAGATGGTCCACTGGCAGAACAGACAACTCTGACCCCACCTTGCTGAAGGCTTCAGCATATTGCCTTTACTTTCAGCACTTTATTGTGATAATAAAATTCACATAACACCCTGTAATAATGTGTTGTGTTTCATTGTTAGCAAAGTTAAAAGTTGCATCAGTAAGTTGGGCCTTCAAAACTTGCCAAATAACAGTTAGTCAACATCAATAGTTCCCATTCCTCCATTTCTTGCTGACTATCCCATCAAGTGAGATGATAGATGGCCTCTTCTTTGAACAAAATTGCAGCTGGCATCAGAAATTAGTAATGGTGCTCAAACAGTCAGTAAGAACATTTGAAGTGAAAAAACGTATTTGAAGATATTTCATTTTTTGTCACCAAATCTGTGCGCTTCCAAGTACTTTTCAAGTAAATCTAATGGGACAAATGTTCACCCGCAGTGACTGACCCTCCCTCTGTGTGATGTGCAGAAAGTGAAGGGGAGGTTGGGAGAGCTTTGAGAATTGTAGTGGCCCTTTGAGGTCACCTGACAGCCAAAGGCAGGTGCAGGAAGGTAAATAAGGAATGCTGTTACAGGTATTCAGGAAGGAAGGAAAAATATAGGAAGACGATATGCAGTCTACCAACCATGTCTGTATCAATTGTGAGAACCAACCATACAAAGGTCGAGGAACGTTTAATTGTTAAACTTCTCTCGGCCAATACTCTAAGATCACCTTGCCTACAGATGGTGCATATTGAGAACTGGTGGGCAATCATCACATCAATAGAATCCCCTTTGTTCCTGTACTTTTTCTTGGTATATGAAAGAAAAACCCAGAAATAGCGGGCAATGCACAGGTATAAAGGTAAATGTGGTGCGATTCTGGGCCCACCACGGTATTACTCAAAGGGAATACAGATCAGAGAATTAGACGTACAGTCCAGTGGCCTGATTCAGAGCAGTCCTGATTTTCTGACATTAAAACTAAGTTATAAAAACATCTGGACCGGTCACATTGCCTTACAGCAGATTAAAGCTACCATAAAGTAAGCACGAATAGAACATGAGTTGGTCATTCAGCCTCGTGAGCCTATTCCGCCATGCTGTTAGATCACGGTTGATCTGTACCTCAACCCCATTTACCAACCTTCGACCCAGGCCTGTGGACTATGAGAAATTGGAAATCGCTTTGTGTTCTACCCTGGCGATTGGTGGGGGAAGATCCCAAGGGCTGGCACTCCACCAATCTCAAAAACATTTGGAAGGGCCCTTTACAGTTGCTAGAATTTTCCCAAAGCCCACCAGCGCCTGATTGCCGCTCAAAAAACCACTAAGGCCGGGAAGATTATCGCCGGCGAAAATTCCCGAAAAAATTTTAAAATCTGCCCAGCGAAAAACATGGGCCTTGCACCCCCCCAATCTGGGCGGTAAAGTGCAATTTGGGCTAGATTGGGCGGTGCCTAAAGAAAATAGGCGATAAATTTTAAAAATCTATAAAAATTTACCCCCAGGCTGCGGGTTGGGCCTAACATGAGAAAAAGAATAAAAATAATTTTTCAAAAAACTTAACTAAAAAAAAAAATCAAAAAAACATTCCCAACACATAAATTAAATCACCCCAAGAGATTTTGAAAATAAATAGTAAAAACCCAATCACTTATCTTTTACTTGTAGACCTACTTACCTCCTGCCCAGCTCCGCTGATCCTCCAGGGCGTTGAAAACATTTTTTTTATACTTACCTACGGGTCCCCACTCAGCCAAAGATGGCGTCCGGGCGATCTGTGGGCGCTGCACACCGGCGGTCCGCTCCCCAGCGGTACATCAAAACCGCTGGCGTGCCTCAGCTGGGGAATTTTTCGCCGACCCTGTTCTCGCCCAAAACGGCCAATACAGCCGAGAAACCGGCCGGTGAACCAGTGCAAATTCTAGCCCACTGTCTTTACATCAGCCTCTTGGTAAAAGTGCATTTTGCCCACTGGTCATCTTTCAGGAGATTTGGCAACAATTTACTGTAACAATGGTTGATATCACATGTGTACACATATGGCCTGTTCAAAACATCAAGCCTGAGTTTTTGGTGAATTATTCATATACTGGCATAAGAATATTTTTGACAAGCTACTTCTGAGGTATCATTTTACAGATCGGGCTGTCAATATAGATCTTTGAAGCTTTAAAGGTCTCAATCAGTTAACATATGATTAACCAGCCTGCGAACGAGTCTCTGGCTTATAGCCTTCACAACACTCCTACAATCTAAGAAGCATAAGGGAATGAGAAAAGATGGAATTTATATAGCGCCTTTTACGACCACCTCAAAGTACTTTACAGCCAATGAAGTACTTTTGGAGTGTAGTGACTGTTGTAATGTAGGAAACGGCAGTTCAGCCCACCAATCCCAATCCTTCCGCAAAACCAGATGCAAACCATTCTGTTCAGGACTCAAAACCACGTGAAGGACGTACTTCCTGATCCATAAGGTACTCAGCAACACTTCAAAATATGTATTTCCATTGCTCAAGCCCTTTTCACTGGCCTCCACAGACAACATCTCCCTCCCCCAAGCCCAACAGCACAGGAACTATGGTCCCCATCGAATATTTGCCTTTGTCTATAAACCTTAATCCCGTCCAAAACCAATACATGTCCAGCTCCTTTTTTTGAAATAGTTTATTTTTCTCTTACTTCGCCTTCCCCACCTCTTCCTGGGGTACAGTCCCATCGGTCAAGTGCCCTCCAGTACTGTCCCCATTGTTTCAGCGAGAGTCTTTGACAGTGAGGGTCACTGGGTTTGGGTTATTTATTCATGAGGACTAAACAACCAGGCTTGACCTTGTCCTTGTCTGATATGCACACGTGCGGGATCACAGGAGCAGAAACCCAGGCCAATATTGCCCTAATTAAGCCAGGTCATTCAGGCACATTGTTTCAGCCCTAGCAGTACTCCGGCGAGACCTGTTCTGCCTTGCTCTGAAAGACTCAGTTCCTCACTGGATGAACCTGTTGAACCACTGGGAAGTTTAAGAATAATAAATGACACAGCATCAGCTGATTTTTTTCTGCAGGTCGGTTACACATCCACTCTCCTGTGAAGAAAATAAATTCCTTTTAGTCTCGTATGCGGTTTGCTGATATTCAGACTTGTGACCGCCACTTCCGCACTGTCAGTCAGGTTACTTAACATCTTATTGTATGCCTTTAAGTATTTTAAAGTCCTGGATCACACTGCCTCTCAATTTCTTCTTTAATGAAAGCACACTCAAGTTATGTGATTCTTATCTCATAACTTTAAATCTCTAAAATCAGGCTGATTTTATGGATTCTGTTTAGGTGAGGTCACTCGGTTTCTACCTCATTATGAAGGGGTTTGATCGGGTAGATGTAGAGAAGATGGTTCCACGTGGGGAGACCAGAACTAGGAACCATAAATATAACAGAAAATGCTGGAAATACTCAGCAGGTCAGGCAGCATCAGAATGACGAAGGGTCTGTGACCCGAAACGTTAACTGTTTCTCTCTCCACAGATGCTACCCGACCTGTTGAGTATTCCGAGCATTTCCTGTTTTATTTCCAATTCCAGCATCCGTGGTATTTTGCTTTTGTAACCATAAATATACACAATGAGCAGAGCCCATTCCAAAATAATAAGAAACCTTTTATCTTCTGAGCTACTGTATATTTAGTGATTGGACTCATTTAACAAGCTATTATGTGATCACACGATGCTTCATGTGCTGATCGTGTTTTTCTCACAGTATTAAGAATGAACTCTTTGCCAATTACTTCATATTATCATTATACTCTCCAGGCCCTGAAATTATACTGTGGGGACTGTTGTATATTCACTTCCTACAATGTCCAAAATTCCTCTTCAGCGGAGCCATTAAACTGCCTAAAGTAAAAAAGCAGAGAGGAATTTCTGACAAATGTGTTCATCATTTATACGCTAGTGTCCCACGGTGTAATTTCAGCACCGTACCTTATGCGGTCTACCTAGGGTAATATATGGACAGTGGATGCAATCGAAGAACCCTGGATATGGGTCAAAATTGTTTGCATTAACTGTAGTGCCCATCATGTCTACCAGTTGCCACCAAGCTCACTTATCTCGAGTTGTCTGTATCCTTCTCCTATAGCGTGTGCCTCTGGAGAGAGATCATTAGGTTTATGGACTAAGCACCATGAGAGGTATGGAGGTTGCAATTCTACAGATATAGCTGCTGCAATGAACTCTGAAATCACAAAGGATGATAAAAGAACATTTAACATGGAGGACGGAGTAAGATCAGCTGAGAGAAAAAGAAATATCAAACATTGACAATATTTTGCCTTCACTAATTTACCGACGAGTGATTGCTGGGTGTTCTCTTGAAACACATTTTCACTGTGACATTATTATAATTGTGTTTCTTCCAGGTACTGAGTCAGATGAATATTCATCTATCCCACAGCCTCTAGCTTCAAAACTAGCTCCCGGTACTTCAGTCAGTCAGACAAGTAAGAGATATTCTTCTCACGAGGGACCAAGATCCAGGCCAGTTAAAGTCAAAGGACCATACACAGGTAAAGGGGGCAATAATTTTGTTATAGAGTAAAGAATGATTTTACAAAGAAACTGTGTTAATTACCATTGAGCAATTAATCTGGTAGTGCCCCTCTGATGTCCTAGCTGGCACATGATGGTGCAATGCTTCACTGAGTCCAGATGCATTCCCCTAACTAGGTTGTTAAGGATCAGACACATTCTTCGCCTCACTCTTCCACTCGAATACCAAGGAACAGAGGCCTGCTCCATTCAGATACCCAGGAATTGGATTTATGGCCACCAGCCTGCTAGGGATAAAAGCCTATGATCCTTGTCACATACACATGGATGGTTAGTGAATCTCAAATGAAATGACTGCTTATGACACTAGAGGGGCAATTTTAATTCTCCCCCATCGATGGGACGGGGAGCAGACAAGCAGTTCAAATTTCCATTTCCCGCTCCAATCCCAGTGATCTGCTCTTTTAACGCCGCTGGTTTTGGCACGACTCAGACTCATGCATAAATGCTTATTCGGATCCTATGAACGCAAGAGGCCCCAATTGCATTTTAACTGGGACCAGAGTGGGGAAGCCACCGCGGACATCCCACCAGGCTGAAGCAGGTCGGCAGCCGGTGGGAAAGACAATGAGGCTTGCTAAGGCAAGTGTAAAACTTTCCTTTGTGGGGCCAGAGGTGTGAGAGTGCTTCTCTGGGCCCTGCGAGGAAAGTCCTGGCCTCCCAAGCACTGGATTCCTCCCACACATCCCACTCTCCTGTGAGAAACATAAGGAAAATCACGGTCTCCTTTGCACTGTACCCTTTCCTTGCTCCCCTTTCCCTCCCATGAGACCCTGCAGTTACCTGCTCTAACTGATCGAAAGTGGATTGAAGCTTTGGGAAGAATGCAGCTCTCGCTAGTGTTTCGGCTGACACTGGATAATTGGTAGGTGATGTGCTTGAAGGAAGAACGTTGTCAATCAAATCGCGTAAGCATGTAAGAGTTATCTTGCTTTTGCCAAGATGATAAGTGGTAATAATTGTTTTCCAGGCACCGATTATAGTTTATTTGTACCATGGACCTCCATTCAGGGATATGCAACTGGAGGGCAGTCCTGCCCTTACTGCAGAGGAACCCAAGCAAAGATGGATGGTGAGTCTGACCTTCAAGCCTGTATTTCATTTTCAGGGACGAGGCATCCCCAGATGAAATAACAAGCGTTGAATGAATGTGTCTCGAGAGCGAAGCCAAGTGGCCTCGAGTGATGGGAAGCTTGATGTTACTATTTTGTAAACATCTAAAAATATTTAAAAATTGAATAATGTATTAATTGGAAATTTAAAAAATACAATCGCTTCAGCAGCTTGCTTACCTCTTGCTTCTCCAGTATCTCCCAGAATTGGGACAAAATCGGATTAAGAAGCAAATGAACATTTCAGTCAAATAATCCACCTTATCGCTGGAAACAAAAATCTTTAAGTGGTGCAGCTTTGATTAAGGTCATTTTGATCTAGTTATTCTCGTGCAATTTTGCTTTTTCATTACATTGACCGCGAATATTTGACATCTCGTTAGGGTAAAATGGGCTCATGCCGAAGGGTGTAATATATTATTTAGCATTTCAGTCGTGGATTGCAAGGCTCTTTGTGACCTTTGCCTTTACCTTGTTTCTTTAGCAAATGGCCCATCAAAGAATGCTCCTGTCTGCACCAGCAGCCCCCAAAGCAATCCTTGTCCTATATGTAAAGGATCGGGAGCATGCAATGACCAAGAATCAGAAATGAAGCCAGAACATGGTAAGTAGATTGGCGGTAATAATAAACATGGTTAATATGTCTATATTGAAGCTCATGCCTATTTAGAGGTTTGGATTGTGTAACAACTGATGGTGTTTCACGGGTAAAATAGTTTCCTGTTCAGAACTTTCTGAGACCATTGACTATACAAACTCAATTGAGAAATTATCGTAGGTTTTAAATGTATTAAAGAGAGCTAACACCCACCGTTCTTGTATAAGACCTTAGTTTGGCTTCATCTAGAGTGCGGTCCCCTCACATGGTGGGTGATACACAGGCTCTGGTCAAGATTTAAAAGAAAGCCACTGGATTAATATCTAGTTTCAAGACCCTTAGTTACCACCATGGGCTTGGAGAACTGAGATTCATACTCCAGGGAAAGTGTTGAGGAAATATGATTGAGGTCTTTAAAGTAATGAAAGGTTTAGACTTGGACCATGTGGATAGTCCGTTTGAGTGAGACAGGCCAGGTGACATGAATTTACTTTACGGAACAATAGAAAGTTAGATGTCGAGAGATACTTCTGTTCACAGTGGGCCTTTGAAGTGTGGAACAAGTTGCTGGCTTGAGCAGTGATTGCAGATTCACTACAAATGTTCACAAGGGAGCTGGATGAATTCCTAGCTGAGGCTAACATCACTGCATACAAGAGGCAGGTGAGATATTGGGCGCTGTCTCCTGGTCACTGTGGTCTTCTGGTACTTGTTTGATCATCTTTGGAGGTCAGAGAGGAATTACCCCGATTCTTTTTCCCTTTAGATTTAGCTTAGTGTTTTCTCTGGATGTTTGCCTCTCCCAGGAAACAACATGGCTGCTGGTGGGTTGGGCGTGATGGGGCGGGATCACGGGTTTAAGTTGCGAAATGATGCTGTGGGACCGGCTCAGTGGACCATCGCAGCTCTTTTACTGTCTGCCACTTTGATATATTTGCAAATATTCTTCAGTGTGTCCAATGCAATGTGTTGGAACAAGGCAGACAAGTAATTGTGATTAAATGGATTTACCAGTTTAGCATTTCCCAAATTGAATTCAAACAACTTATTCTGAAATGTATATTTAGAAAGCAGGACCCACACAAAGGAAAGTTCTGAAGAATTGCATTATGGTTTGGGTAATCAGCAGCACCTTAATTTCCTGTAACAAGTTAATCCTACATTTAATTTCTGCAAATGGATGAAGCAGCACTAGATAGTAAACCCATGCCACTTAATCTCTTCCCTGCCTTCTTTATATTCATGATAAAGCTTAACTGAAGAATTGCATTGTGATGGGCAGCCAGCTGTTACAGCTGGAGCACACAGAGGGGTAGATCTTGAAATTTGTGCAATAGCGTAAAACGGATGATAGCAAGGCGGCAGCCTGTTTTACATTATCGCAAAAAAGTCATCGGCCCAGAAATCCCGGCCTCCTGGGTGTGTACGGAGTGTGTACGGGATGCGTACAGAGTGCTCACGGAGTGCGTACTGATCCAGGAAGACACTGGAAAAGCCGGTTTTCAGCGCACAATGCACATGCGCTGTAAACCGGCTTTTCCGATCCGTCAGGCTGGAGCTCGACAGATGATCCGTATCTCGGGAGCGAGGACATTTGCATGGGCAGGATTGCGGGATTTACCCATACCTTGCCCAGCAAATGTCCTCAAAACTCTTGCGCCTGATAAAAGCAGGTGCATAGCTTACTGTTACAGGCGCAAGATTCTCAAAACACACTTAAATCATAAAAAATAAAATTAAAAATACACATTTTTTTTTTTAAAAACCCTGCCCACTACGTTAAATTTATTTTAAACCATAATTTAAAAACTTTTTTCAAAACTTGGAATTTTTTTTCCTCTAAGTTATTTATTAACTTTAATTTCAATTAATTTGAATTATGCGAGGTGTGTTTTTTTTATTTTTTAATTGGTGTTATTGTGTTTGGGTTTTTTCCCATTAATAGCAATGAGAACTGGTAGATACTGAGTTCCCGTTGCTATTAATTGAGAATACTGTACCTGATTGGTTGAGCAGTCACATGTGACTGCACCGTCTCCGTGGGAACCTGGAGGACGGGAGCACGCTCCGCAGCGCGGGAAGAGAAGGCCTCCCCTCGGGAATCCGGGGCGCCTCCGGAACCACCAGGTACTTGCGGAGAAATTCTCCGGTCGGAGGCAATTACCTGCGGGAAGCGCCGGACTGGAATTTCAGGGCCAATACCTCCCCTATTGAATCTGTTGCTCTCATTGCTTTGTGAAAATGATTTCTTTAGATGATGGCCACAACGAAAAATCTTCCGGTTTGGCGGGCAGCAGCACCATAAATGCGTCATTCTAAATATAAAATTCCATTATAGTCAAGGCATGGCACCAGCTACAGTGCTGCAACGTAGGTGTTATGCTGGCCACCTCTCTCTGAGTTTGAGCCAGTGAAAATTCCACTTTTGCTGCGGGCCAAAGAAGCCTCACTTAGCCTGCAATGATTACTTGAGTCATAGTAAGCTGCGATACTTCACATGCCTCGTTAGCTCCCAAATCATTTCAACTTTGCTCCCAGCCAGGATCATTTAACGGAATGGGCTTTAATTCCCGGGGACTGAATATTTTGCACAGAAGACGGCAGATCTCTAGAAATCTAATTTCCACCCGAGGGCGAATAAGAAGTGACATTGTGCCTGCCTCCCTTGGCTCCAGCCAGCCTTTGCCATGCCTACTCTTTCAGGTGCCAGTTGTTTATTTTACATAGTTGGCACGGCAAGAGGATGTTTTATTCATGCACGGGATGTGGGCATCGCTGGCAAAGTCGGTATTTATTGCCCATCCTTGAGAAGGTGGTGGTGAGTCGCGTTCTTGACAGCTGAGTGTCTCGCTGGGCCATTTCAGAGAGCAATTAAAAGTCAACCCCATTGCTGTGGGCCAGACCAGGTAAGGGCGGCAGATTTCCTTCCCTAAAGGACATCAGTGAACCAGAAGAGTTTTTAACGACAATCCGGTAGTTTCATGGTCACCATTACTGACACTAGCTGTTTATTCCAGATTTATTTATTAACAATTTAAATTCTCCAGCTTCCGTGATGGGATCTGGATCATTAGTCCAGTAACATAACCACTGAGCCACCGTTCCCTACCATATAGATAGAAGTTTTCAAGTCCAAATGAATAACTTCCTCCGAGGGCGACACCGCCACGCGTGTAAAGGGGTGGGGCCTAACCGTGAGAATGACCCCGCCTCCCAGGTCCCCAAGACATCTAGTGTGTGACTGAGGTTAGCACCACGACTGCCCCTCCTATACCGTCATCAACTGAGGCAACTGGCACCATTGCTGGGGCGATGGGGACGTGGGGTCGGGGCGCTGAGCACCCTCGAGGGGAAAAATGTCACGAGAAAAACAGTGCTTCGGGAATAGAACCATCAACCAGCATGTCTCAGTTCATGGTCTAACTGGTAAATGATGATTACATCTGGGATGTCCCACACGCTTGAAAGGTTGCCCATAATCTGTAAACTGTGAGTTTGGTTAAGCGACCTTTAACAAGGGTGTACGTTGGCAATGGAACATTACTTCAGTTCTCTCCCTTTTAGCTGCGAGAGGGGAACCGCACAGAAAATCAGGACGGAGCCATAAAGCCAGGAAGCAGCAACGTGTGCATATCGCTGACGCTCCCCCTGCGACCCGCTACATCCCACCCCTACACTATCTGTCTTACCCTCCACAAGCGTAGTGAGTATATCTCTCAATGAAAAAACAAGGACTTCACTTTTGTGGCTCTGAGTGAGATTTCAAACTGTTGTGTCGTGCGGTGTCATGTCGTGCAGTGTCATGTAGTGCGGTGCGGTGCCGTGTCGTGCGGTGTCATGTAGTGCGGTGCCGTGTCGTGTGGTGTCGTGTCGTGCGGTGCCGTGTCGTGTGGTGTCGTGTCGTGCGGTGCGGTGTAATGTTATGCGGTGTCGTGTCGTGTCATGCGGTGTCGTGTTGTGCGGTGCCGTGTCGTGCAGTGTGGTGCGGTGCCGTGTCGTGCGGTGCGGTGTAATGTTATGCGGTGTCGTGCGGTGCGGTGTCATGCGGTGTCATGCGTTGCGGTGTAATGTTATGCGGTGTCGTGTCGGCGGTGCCGTGTCGTGCAGTGTCATGTCTTGTCATGCGGTGCCACGTCATGTCGTGTCGTGTCGTGCCGTGTCGTGCAGTGTCATGTCGTGTGGTGTGGTGTGGTGCGGTGTCGTGTCGTGCAGTGCCGTGTCGATGCAGTGCCGTGTCGATGCAGTGCCGTGTCATGTGGTGCCATGTCGGTGTGGTGCCATGTCATGTCGTGCGGTGTCGTGTCGTGTCGTGTCGTACTGTAGGACTAAATGGAAGGAAACAAAAAAAGATTTTTTTTTAAATAAAAGAGACCTTGGCATCGTGATCATTTTTTGTTGAATTTTACTTTTTCTGTTAATGTGCAACCAAATCGAACATCCATATTTTATTTACCTGTAATTTCAATGGTGATGTGTTCAAGTTCATTTAATTAGGGATGGGTTTTTCTCCACTGCACCCCTGCCCCTACCTACGCCCTAGTGGATTTTCATCCCCCCTCCCCCGCACCGCCCCCACACTTCACCCCGCTCACCTCCTGCACCCCCCGCCCTTCACCCCGTTCCAGCAGATGAAGTCAGCCAGCTGGCTGCCACTTGCTTTCACTGCCTGATGTAAATGCCAATGGGGCAGGTGCAGCCCAGAAATCTGCCTGATATCCCGCCTCTCACCATCGCCAGAGACTTACAGGAGAGGAGTGGCAGTGTGCCCTGGGGCAGCAGCACAGTGTCTGCTGCAGGCCCTGTGGGGGGGAGAGACCAAGTTGGTCCGCTCTCCCCTCCTGGGACCCCAATCACAGACCTCCTGTAGGCCTCACCTGAGTCTGTGGCCTAGAGTGAAAAGTTCCTGTGGGACTCCTTCTGCTCCCCCTTTAATTTGGACTTCTCTTAATACTACAACTGAGATCCTGCTGCAGCACCGCCACATTTTGAGGCCTTGCATGGCGGGCTTCCTCTTGGTGATGTAGATCCTGCTTGTAGGCCTGTTTCGGCAAAGTTAATCACCCTCAATCCAGGGAAATGGGTCAGGGTAGTGCAATGTACGCTCACAGGTTTGTGGAGCTGTTGCATTGGGAGTGGCTTAGCCAGTCATGTGATGTTCACAAGACTCAATAAAACCCCAGCCAGTTGGGTCTGGGTCATCCACGATGAGGTATGCAGTTATGAGCCTAATGGATGAACTGGTAATGTGTAATGTGATTGTTAAACCTTTGTTAATAAACCAACTAGTTCTTAATAGCAACGATGCACCAACGTCACTGTTCTCGATCAGGCCAACTTCCCACCGACACCTAGGAGTCCCTGGCCAAAGATCACCCTAAGTGGAGGAAGAGCATCCGGGAGGGCGCTGAGCACCTCGAGTCTCGTCGCCGAGATCGTGCAGAAATCAAGCGCAGACAGCAGAAGGAGCGTGCGGCAAACCAGACTCCCCACCCACCCTTTCCTTCAACCACTGTCTGTCCCACCTGTGTCAGAGACTGTAATTCCCCTATTGGACTGTACAGTCACCTGAGAACTCACTTTTAGAGTGGAAGCAAGGGACGTTTTCGAGGGACTGCCTACGATGATGATGTGGCTATGAATTCTTAAACAAAGAACCCCTGAAACAAATACATTACAGGTAGCAGTCTGATCCTGCCCTGATTTACCCGCCACCCCCTACCCTCCAGCAGAACTTTTTCTACAGGAACTCTCTAACACTAGATGGAAAAACACTAAGAACTCATTTGTTGTCTTGCTAATTATTTTTTTAGGTACCATTGTGTTCTTAAAGAATCTGAACGCATTTTCTGATGTGTTAATTATTGACTGTACGTTATTTTGTCAGTTGTTCTGCACCAGCCTGCACATACGCATCGCCAATACCATCACGCTTTTACTACTCATCTGGATATAAAGTGGTGGAGCCAACTCCAAACGCTGCCCGCAAAAGGTCAAAAAGCCATCATCGGCGACCATCGACAACTGACGATATTCCGTACATTAATGGTGAAGCACTCGTGGTAAGAAGATTGTTTGCATTGTATGGTTCTGTGCCTTTATCGTATTGTCACATTTGCTGAGGTCAATTGATGATGTTGGAAAACTGATCTGCTTAAGTGTGTAAAATTCCAGTGGCTTCATAGACCTGTAGGGCGAAAAGTTCGGCGACCTTGCGACCGTTTTTTTTCTGCGATATTCTGTCGTTTTTGGCGAAAAACGGTACGGCGGGGAATTTGGAGAAGTCTTGGGGCGGCGCATTTCAAATACCGCTGGAGCGAGGAGCTGTGCAAGACTCGAAATATCGCTTTCGCCAAAAACTGACTCTGAGCGCACCCGTAGTTAGGACAAAGAAAACGCCCGGGACAAAGCTCGTTACAGCCCTTGGATCAGCGGTAGGTGTGAAGACCTGCAAAAAAAAGTAAGTTAAAATTTTTATTTTTTAATTCTTTTGCAGTGATTCGCTAGTTAAGTGTTTTGTGAATGTTTTGTGATTTTTTTTTAATAAATTTGGTTTTTGCAATGTACTTTTTTGGTGTTTTTCCCTTCCCCCGGCCCAACCTGCAGCGGTATCAGCCTCGGACTAAAGTTGGCGAGGATTGCGGTTTGCGCCACGAATCCTCGTGCAATGACAATTTTTACCGCTGCACAAACTGAAGCTCTGATTTACTGCCTCTTAGCCATAGCATTACCATAACAAAAATTTGGGCGAAAAATTACAATTATCGCCGAGAAGCGAATTTCTAGCCCGTAATGTTTTTATATATAATCAAACCGTGAAAAGGAGAAGGTGGTGACTAAAATGTAAAGCAAGAGGCTTAACTCAACAGCAGCAACAACCACCTGTATTTATATAGCACCTTTAATGTAGTAAAGCATCCCAAGGCGCTTCACAGGGGTATTATACGATAAAAATTGACACCGAGCCACATAAGTAGAAATTAGCGCAGGTGCTCAAAGAGGTTGGTTTTAAGGAGCGTCTTGAAGGAGGAAAGAGAGGTAGAGAGGTGGAGAGGTTTGGGCAGGGAGTTCCAGAGCGTGGGGCCCAGGCAACAGAAGGCACGGCCACCGATGGTTGAACTATTATAATCAGGGATGCTCAGGAGGGCAGAATTAGAGGAGCACAGACATCCCGGGGGGTTGTGGGGCTGGAGGAGATTATAGAGATAGGGAGGGGTGAGGCCATGGAGATCATCAATGATCAAGACTCTTTCGTACACAAATGTATCTGGAGTAGGGTTGCCAACTCTAGTTGGAGGCATTCCTGGAGGTTTGATCACATTACATTCTGACCACGGGACGCCTGATCACATGACTTCTACAAATTTTATTGCATCTGCCTTAGAACGGTTGGGTTCCTTGTAACTGGGTATCTTTGTTTGTGGTTTCACTCCAGCAGCTGTTGTGTGACAAGTTGCATGAATCAGGAGGCCGCCAATGAGCAGGCAAAGAGGGGAAACGGAGGGTGGGGACGAGTGGAAACCGAGGAGCCCCATTCCCCAGATTCCCTCTCCCCCATTCCGCACTCTCAAGCCCCCCATTCTTCCCCCCCTTAAATTTCAAAGCCCCTTCCCGATTTCAGAGACCACCCCTTCCCCCCCAGATTCCCGACTCTCCAAACCCCTCCCGACTACACTCCATGCAGTTGCGGCTCTCTGCGGAGGTGGTCGGGTGATGTCACCGAGTCGAAGGCTTTTCTAACGCAGCTGGTGACATCACGGGGTGGGGGAGGGGCGGCGGCACTGGGCGGGAAATTTAAATCACTCAGGGGAGGAATCCCTGATTCCGGGAAACTCCTGTTCATTCCGGGTGCCTTGGAAACCCTACTCTGGGGAGGGAAGCAACCTTTACTTTATATTTAGGCCTGGATTATAAAAGATACAAGTGTAGCAGCTGAGTGGTACGATGGGTTGATGAGCCAAAGTACTGTTGGCATGAGTTACAGGACAAAGATTCACACCTGTAGTTCCCCAGGGTGTATTCCAAATCTCAGTCTGCTCAGCAAGAGGAAGAAGAGAACTGAGCGGGAAAACATTTCAAATATACACACTGTAAGAGGGGTAATAGTCAGCTGCATAGATACAGAAGAAGTATTGCACCCCACAACCCAAACCCGCGACCTCTACCACCTAGAGGGACAAGGACAGCCGGCGCATGGGAACATCATCTCCTGCAAGTTCCCCTCCAAGTTGCACACCATCCTAACTCGGAGATATGTTCCTTCATCATCGCTGGATCAAAATCTTGGAACTCTACCCTAACAGCGGTTTCTTTATTTGTTCCTGGGATGTGGGTGTCGCTGGCAAGGCCGGCATTTATTGTCCATCCCTAATTGCCCCTTGAGAAGGTGGTGGTGAGCCGCCTTCTTGGCCCGCTGCAGTCCGTGTGGTGAAGGTGCTCCCACAGTGCTGTTAGGGAGGGAGTTCCAGGATTGTGAAGGAACGGTCGATATATTTCCAAGTCGGGATGATGTGTGACTTGGAAGGGAACGTGGAGGTGGTGGTGTTCCCATGCGCCTGATGCCCTTGTCCTTCTAGATAGTAGAGGTCGTGGGTTTGGGAGATGCTGTGCTTCACCCAAGCAATTTATTTTGCTGCTTACGCCTGTTTTCTGGTTTCTTTGAAGCTGTCAGACCTCAGCTGTTCCCTGGACCAGGCCATCGACGCAGCAAGAAGCATGAAATGGACCACAAAGAAAATGGTGAGGTCACTCAGATCCGATCTCTGTAAGGCCAAAGCAATCCGAGAGTGCCACCAATTATCAACCCACTGACTGCAGAGTATTGTGTTTTGTTGGAGATATTCCTGTATCATTTAAATATTCTTTGTCATTTATCTGACGGGCATCCCAATCATTTGCTGCGCAGTATTTAGTGTCTGACAAGTGTGAATTATGTCTGTACGAATTTACACTCTTCTTGTGACTTTATGGTACTTGTTAAAAGCTAACCTCAAACGTAGCAGGCCCATAAACAAATGATGCACTAATCCTGGGAATATATGCAACCACGTTACAAAGGGAAAAAATAGTGAATATAGTAACAGCCTCTGTCACTGTGCAACAGTCATGCTGCGAACTCACCCTCATTCTGCTCAAACAACAAAACGGTAGCCTGGCCTTCAGAGTCACCTATCAAGCAACGTTAACTAGCCCTCAGAGTTCTGTTACTTTGATTCACAGATGTGGTAAGTGCTGTGGTCTTATGTACAGAGGATCAGCAATAGGAGATGGGGGGGAGGGTTACTCACAAGTGACATCACGGAGATGTAACTCATGAGTTCAATGAGCAAGTGAGTGATGTCTTTCTTCTCATTGTGGTTTCTTTTCCAAGTCGATCAGTCCAATTCCTGCCATTTGCTTGCATTGTCCAGTCATTGAGCATGTCGTTCATGGTTTTAAACATAAAGCTGGTCATTACTTTTTCCCTCTTTGTGACTTGAGGGCATGTGGCAGGATCTGCGTTACTTCAAACTCAAAGCCAGTTGTAAACAAACGACTGAATGTGAGGGCATACAGCTGGTGTAAAGTGCTCACTCAAAGACCATCTCCGTGCCTTTACAGACTTGCCAAAATGAAGTATTTTTGCCTTAATGAAGGTGGGACTGAAGTCTCGAGGTGAGATGTGAATTATCTTCCAGATATGTTTGGATTGAAACATGGGTCTAACCTGCCGCTGAGCAAGCTGGTGGTCCTGATGTGTTATGTGGTTACCGAAAGCCTCAAGTGGGCCAGCGGAGATTTTAAATTGTATTTTATTGTTTTGTAAATGTTTTAAGAGTGTTCAAAAACTTGCTGTTTAAAATAATAGAATTTGAAGTCTTTTACCTCAAGTGCCATGTAAATATTCTGAAGACAAACTCTGTGGTACTGTTCTATGATTCCCCGATTGGAATGACCCAAGAAACAAACATGCACTGACACAATTATGTAGCTTGTATCTTCACAATTATACTATATTTTAAAGGCCTTACACACTCTGTTAGGTAGTTTTGGCTATGTTACATAACTCTGCAATGGCCTGGTTAGATATTGAACTCAGGGTATCATGCTACTTCCAAAATAACAACGACTTAATTCCATTCCAGCCACAGAGCAAAGCAGATCATCTATTTTTGATGATTAGTCTATTTTTGGTTAAGTATTTAATTTTGTAATTAGAATTGATAGGATTTTGAGGTTATTAGACCAGCGTTTATATCAAAAGAGATTACTATACAAATGGTTTCTTGTCAATGTCTTGGATTTTCTGAATATTTACTGGATACAATTATTTTCAGTTTCCGCAGATGTAGGGATTGATGGTCCAGCAATGGAAATCAGACTCCTGCAAAGGAAAATCAATATAGTGTCCACAGGGTCTGAATGCACCAAATCCAATTTGGTTTGGGTTTATTTATTGTTCTTTAATTGAGTTTGGGTTAACTCCATGTTATAAATCTGTCACATCAATAGACCACTAATGGAAATAGAAAAATGGTTCTGCTTTAGCTGAGCTCCATGTAATCTGACTTGAATCAAAATCAACATTTAAACATCATAAAAATCAAACCACTCCTGTCGTGATTGGAAAAATCCAGACAGAATTAAACAAGTTTACAAGCAAGCAAAGGATACAATTTCCATTTCGGCTCCAGTTTTTATAACATTGGAGTTTGTTCCTGTAGAAAGTAAATTTTTGTGCATTTTCAGATTTTGTGTTTCGCTTTGAAGTCTGGGAATCTTTTCATTCAGACCCTGTGTGTTTGGCAGCTCTCTAAACGTGCATTCAAATGTCTAAAACATTGTTTCTCAGGCAAATGCCCTTCTCATCTCTGCTTGAGAACCTGTTGGTTTGACTGTCAGAAACTGGTTTGTGACCAGGCTATGGTTGGGAGCCAAGCTTCCCACATCGGTGGTTATCAGTGGTTTATTGTAGATTTGGTACAGAGTACTTTATTTTAAGTGGGCTCTGTCGCCATGTTGGATGTCAAACAGATGAGATTCAGGGCATTCATTGCCTGCTAGACACATTCACCTGAACCAGCTGCATAATTCCTGTTCTGGGAAGAATCACATTCTGTAACAGTTATACTTCATTACGAATGTACCAATGACTTTGCCAAAACCTCCATCTAGAGTGTTTAGGTGATTTGGCCCATGGTGCGGAGGTCAGGGTGCCCAAGGGTACTTTGCTTCCCTTCCTGGGTTGCTTTACATGTTTGCCTTCGGAGATTTGCCACGTCCACTTTGTGAAAAATCGAAGGAAATTGTAAGCGACATATTATTCTAATTTTGTCTTTGAAAGTATTCAATTGGTTCAGGCACCTTAGGAAGGAGCAGCAACGAACACAAAGCAAACCACTGACAGATTGCCTGAGAAACACTGATGTTCTTTGACTACTTTGTGTTTTTTGAACAACTTACTAAACACCTCCGAACAGGAACACCTCTGATTTTTGCAGATGCCAGTTGACAATATTGTCTTTTTATAAAGATTTGATTTTTTTACAATTGAATACCTGTGTGTGTGCGCTTTCAAACGTCTGACTATATGTATGACAGTTGGGAGGCACGAATCAAAAATGGTGCTTGGTTTAACATAAAGATGTAACTAATTGCGTACTTCTTGTAGCCATTCCGTCTGCTCGTCTGTTTTATATTGTACTTTTAAGGTGTATAATATTATTAACTCGACGTTACACCAATCATTGATGTGACGGGACAGCAACATTCCTCTAACCCACCAAAATCCTGTCTATTATGTTTGTGGAGTTTATTAAATCAATGTGGTCCTAACATTCTCTGGATTTTAAGGATCAATATCAGTTTGTGAACACCTTCTGCCCGACCGAAACCACCAGGCGTCAATTCAGGGAATGTCATCTTTATAAGTATGCGTTTCAAAGCATTTCAGAGACACCATCTGTTGACTTTCAAATTATTGGAAAACATAACTGTGACAAAATTACTGCAAATTCCACAGTCATGGGACGGCATCTGGATTGCTGAAAGATGGCTTAATGGCTTTTCATTTCAACTTCACTATGTTTTTTCTTGAATGGAGCGCGCACATGAACACCTGAACGTTATGCTAGCTGTTCACAAGTGTGGCACACATTGTCAATGGAGCATTACTTATTTTCTTCCGCGCATTCCAGATACAGCTGGCGGATTGGATAATCAATTATTCATTCACAGCATTGAGTGTTGTTTTAAATTCTACCACAGTTAAAGGGTCGTGAAGACACTCTCGGTCACCCTCAGGCGATCAAAACCAGTCCAGAAGATCACATGGACCAAGTGTTATCTATAAAACCACTTACCTTTTCTATGATGCCATCTCTGTTCACAGTCAAGAACCGCTCCAACTTGCTATTGAAGGCAACTATAAACTGTTACTGCAAAATCAGAAATATTCTCCCTGTCCTTCCCAAATGCATTTTCTGTCGACTCCTGAATAAAACAGCAACAAGTCTCGGCCAATCCTGGATCAAGGCTGCATTTTTATTGTGGACTGCGTGCACTCTTGTTATTTAAAAATATATATATTTTACAGAATCATTAAATTTCCCAAAGGTCAATACTGCTCCTTTTGCTTTGCCTCGAGGCTGCAGCGTGAAAGATACAGCATTACTGTTTTTGTAAAGTTTAACTGAAATCCAGCCTCTCCGGTCAAAGCTCTGCTGTGTCGCTTTAAGAATGAAAACTCTTGCTTTATGACAGAGTTCGGTTTTTCTCCGTAATAACTGTTAACATGTGAACCTACCTGTTTTACTGAATCATCCTGAAATGTGAGTGAGTTAATTATTAGATTAAACAAGTATTTTTTGATAATGCACACAAGCAATAAAGAATGTTAACTAATCTTGTATAAAGTATTTTTTTAAGTATTTATTCTAATTTTTGTAATAAATGTCATGTAGTACAATTTGCGCTTTTCTACTAAGTTTTTATTCTGTAATGAATGATTTTTTTAAATTGGAATAAATTGATATTCTGGAACCTCTGTTGTTTATCGCAATTTTATTGTATTTTGTTTTCTTTCACTCTCTCCTATCCGCTCATGAAATTTCTGTTCATCAAGATCAGATACAGCAAAGGTGTTCAAACTATAGCCCAAAGGAAGACTTGCATTTATACGGATCTTTCGTCATCAGGACATCCAAAAGCCTTTTCCAGCCGTAGAAGTCATTTTAAAGTGTAGTCACTGTTGTAATGTAGGAAACACAGCAGCTAATTTGCACCCAGCAAGCTCCCACAAACAGCAATGTGATAATGACCAGAAAATCTATTTTAGTGATGTTGGCTGAGGGATAAATATTGGCTAAGACTCCCCTGTTTTTCTTCAGAGTAGTGCCATGGGATCTTTACATCCACCTGCAAGGGCAGGCAAGGGGCCTCGGTTTAACATCTCATCCGAATAAGCACTCCCTCAGCACTGCACTGGAGTGTCCGCCGAGATTATATGCTCAGTCTCGAGTGAAACTTGAACCTACCACCTTCTGACTGATTGGTGAGAGTGCAATCACTGAGCCATCGCTGGCACCATCAGAGACAGCCAGGTATAGTGCCCAGCCTTTGACAATCATGGAAAAGAAAATTGAGCGAGGTATAAAGCGGGCTGCCAATTTTCATCTTGTGATAACAGCTAAAATGATCCCCTTGTTGCCTGTCACGTCTCTTGGCTCAGGATAATACATCGGGGTGTGTGGGGAGGGGTCACGGGAGAGGATAAAAAGTTATTTTGTGGAACTTCTCCCCAGTGGTTCAGTGAACTGCATAGCTTTTGATCACGTCACAATGACTATCGAGGCCCAAGATCAATCCATGTTCGTAGCGGACTAAACGGATTTCAGCCATGGCAGAGGTGCGAGGCCTTCGGCAAGGCACAGCAGCCCTCCACAATAGGCCAAGGTTGACAGTCCTGTTCGTTATCTCAACTGGAAGTGGTGCGAAAAGCACAGACAGTGTCAGGCTTGGTTTAAAAAAACCTCACTGTTACATGGCTCGCTTTACTAAAGCTTGCTGTACAGGCACAGTCATGCAAAATAGGCATAGTGACGCTGCTATGAAACTGGACAAATAAATTTAAAGGTCCAGTGTGGTGCCTGCCCTGAGCTTGTCATCTGAGTCAACTAATCTTGGCCAGGACGGCAATAGGAATACCACAACTGGCCTCAGTGTCCAAGTATTGAGAAGGGAAACGTTGGCTAGGTTTCCTGTTTCTAATTGCTATGCAGCACATGTTGCTGGAAGTGGATACAGTGTGTGTCTGTGTGTGTGTGGACACAATCTGTCCCACCTGTGACAGAGACTGTGGTTCCTGTATTGGACTGTTCAGCCACCTAAGGACTCATTTTAAGAGTGGAAGCAAGTCTTCCTCGATTCCGAGGGACTGCCTATGATGACGAGGACAGGATTGGTCTGCATCCTGATGTCCTTTGGTTCTCAGTAGCTTGCCAACATTCCCAGTTGAGGGTCACGGATGTATAATGGACACTTGGGTTATCAGAGAGGACCCGTGGAGCCGTACCCAGCAGGGAATTGCTGCTTTCGGGAGGAGGAGAAGAAAACATTGCCAGGTGATTCTTTTAAGAGAAAAGGTCCATTGAAGCTGGCACACATTTTCTGCACTCGGCAGTGCGGAAATTCGTTGTAAAGTCAGTCTACATGAAGTAGATAATTGTCAAGTTTGAGAGAAGGAAATAAACATTGAACATGTTTCCTTTTAAAAATATAAATCACTATGATTCTAACCCGAAACCACTTCTTTTTCATTGGAAAAGTGCAATAGAATGTAAAATGAAACACTTCAGGAAGCATGTGACACTTGAGATGTATCGTGCTCTTGCAATAGCCTGAGTACTTCAAAGGGTAGTCACAAGTTCCAGAGCGATTAGGATAAGAGACACAGCCGATGTCATTGTATTATCAACGTCATTAGTATGTGCTTTTTGTACTTTATGCTTCTAAATCAAATTGACCATCTCCGAAATAGAAAATAGTATTAGCAGAATCGTGTAAGTGATCTGTGGCAATCTGAAGTTCCTTGAATCATGTAGTCAGTGCGTGTGAGATGAACTCCTTACCCAGGGCTCACTTCACCTAGCCTTGCATTTCAGCATTACCTGCTAGCTCATCGTCTCGGGGGTGTTACTGCCTCACTAGTACTGCCACTCAAATGTAATGACTCTGCCCACTGCTGGGATCATAGCTCTGTGGCTGGGATTTGCATGGTTTTGCAGTGCATGAATAGCTAAAGGAACATTTAATATGTCACATTGGATTGTTTAAAGTCAGCATCGTGCAGATGTCCCCACGCTAACCTTCAGCATGTAAAATATTCATCAACCACAAAGTTCCAACACTCAGTGTATCTGTGTATTTCAATCAGACCGACAACAGATGAAATGGAGCTCTCTAAAATTCCTAAATTACCCATGACATTGCTCACAGATAGTCTGTCACCTCAGGTGTGTTTTTTGAAGTTTGTCTCAATTATAAAATAGCAGAATTTTGCAGCATCAAAAGAATGAGTCCATTTGGCCTATGGTGCCTGCGCTGGCTCTCTGAAAAAGTTAACTCTTGTCTCCAATTCTCCTGCCCTTTTCTATGCCCAGTTAACATTTTATTTTTCAATTATTTATCTACTTTCCTCTTAAAAGCTATTATGGGTTCTGTTATCATCACTGTTTCTGGTCGAACATCATGTCCTACAATGTCCTATCAGTTCCTATGGATTGGAGGGTAGCTAATGTAACCCCACTTTTTAAAAAAGGAGGGAGAGAGAAATCAGGGAATTATAGACCGGTTAGCCTGACATCGGTAGTGGGGAAAATGCTGGAATCAATTATTAAAGATGAAATAGCAGCGCATTTGGAAAACGGTGACAGGATCGGTCCAAGTCAGCATGGATTTATGAAGGGGAAATCATGCTTGACAAATCTTCTGGAATTTTTTGAGGAGGTAACTAGTAGAGTGGACAAGGGAGAACCAGTGGATGTGGTGTATTTGGACTTTCAAAAGGCTTTTGACAAGGTCCCACACAAGAGATTGGTGTGCAAAATCAAAGCAAAGTAAGGGTCTATTTCCATTGGTGGAGGGGTGTATTACAAGGGGGCATAGTTTTAAGGTGGTCGGTGGAAGGTTTAGAGGGGATTTGAGGGGGGGATTCTTTACCCAGAGGGTCGTGGGGATCTAGAACTTGCTGCCTGGGAGAGTGGTGGATGCAGAAACCCTCACCACTTTTAAGAGATGGTTGGATGGGCACTTAAAGTGCAGTAACCTGCAGGGTTACGAACCTAGAGCTGGTAATTGGGATTAGACTGGATGACCTTTTGTTGGACGGAGCAAATATAATGGTAAGTACTGCAGGAAATAGAATACGGCCAGGGTGATTTCCTGGTCTAAATTTCTCCTTAAATTAGCCTGGGTTTTTATCTGGTTTTTGCCTCTCCCAGGAGATCACATGGCTCTGGTTGGGGTGGTGTGTAGAATGTTTCAGTATAAGGGGTGTCGCAGTTGTGTGGGTTGGGCTGGGTGCTCTTTGCCTTTCCATCATTGTTCAGAGGTTTATATGCAACCTTCAGGGCTGCTGACCAGGGGCCGTGCGGCTCCTTATCGGCCAGCGTGGACACGATGGGCCGGAATAGCCTCCTTCTGCGCTGTAAATTTCTATGGTTCTATGTTTCTATTAATCCAGGCCTAGTCCAGAACCATAACCACGATGCTACCATACCCAATATTGAGAACCCTTCTTTGGTAGAAGCCTAAATGTGAAGGCTGCGATTGAAGACAAGTCCCTATTGAGGCTTTTAATTTCTCTAGCAATGTAACCAAGAAGTGGCCCCAGGAGGGTTTGTGCCATTCAACAAAACAAGAGGAATATTATAGTGACCAATTCTACAAGCAATCTCATCAGATTCCATTTATTTGTCCGATTCAGTATCAGTACCATGAAGTACAGTTTGTGCTTGAACACTTTGAATGCAGAATCTGATTTATTTTAAAGGGACATGGGATCAAGACAGACTAAATTCTCCGATAAATAACTTCAATATAAATATGACTTAACACAGTGATCGTATACAACGGCAAAATAAGCTTTTCGCATCACAAAGCAGTCAGTGCATCACACAGCCTTTGCTCTGGTAACTGAACAAGCAGAGACCGGGAGATAATATGCCTTTCAACAAATGGGAGATGTAGCAATGCCCAGAAGAAAAATTTCCTCAATAACCACAAACAAGCTTAACACAACAACACAGACACAGGGCATAGACGCTCATAAATTAAAGGAGGCTACTTCACATTTTCACCAGTGGACTATACAGTAACAAATGGCATACACACTATACATCTCAGTGCATAATGTTTACCTCGATACTAACCAATGAGACGGCATTTTACTAAATACAATACTGAAATACCATTGGCCCTTTTTGCAAGCATGACTTTGACACTACACATTAAAGATGAGGAATACTTCAGTTTGAAAATTAGTGGAGGAATGTGTTCAAGAATTTTGATTCAAATATCACCTTCAACTGAAAAGTTTCTCAATGATCTCACACCACTTTGCCATACACAATTTCACTAAGCCTTGGTCCGGAGCAAATGGGGATGAACTCTTGTTCTACCTCTGGGATGTAGCAGTCTCCGAAGGTAGCTTTGCATTGAATGTTAAAAGCTCAATCTTGTCTTCTTCGGTTGAAGACTATTAATGAAATGTTTCTCATTCATAGGTTCCCAATTCTAACTCGGCTTATGCTGGAATTTCTCTTCATTAATTGATGATCAACCTCATGCAATTTGTTCCTCCACTAATAAAAATGTACACTAAATAAACAAACATAACTCTACCATTTACACATGTCCTAGCAGTACTCCGAGCATCCTTATAAGATTTGGTAATTACAGTATTATGTAGCTTTTTTTTGTTTCAAAACATTGCATCCATTGTTAAACAGGTTTAGCTAAGTTCACTAGCCTTATTTTTTTTTTTAGCTCAATGCATACATGTTGATTTACAAAGGTTGCAACACCAAAACTTCACAGACAGTAATATTCTCCTCTTTGGGTAGGAAACATTTGTGAATAAGAGTGTGTGAACGTCTTGATGTATGGCTTCACTCTTAACTGCTAGCTTCTTCATCTGGCTTATTCATTTTCTTTAAGGAGTTAAGTAACTTCTGGGGAGTGAGAATATGTGTCGATCCTGCAGTTGTGAGACATAATCCATTTTAGTTCAGTGGAAAATGCAAATTATTTTCATGAACTGAATTAATGTAACTTTTTAAAATAGTGTTTTAAAAATGCAGTACCTCTTTCCCTGCTGCATTGAAACCCAATGGTCCCTATTACCTACAAGAACTACATTTTTATTTACATAGTCTTTCAATGTGTTTGCAGCATCCATATACTGTCTGTCTGGTCATAGAATCAACCGAACGATATGGTAAGCATACATAACATAAGAATTAGGAACAGGAGTAGGCCATCTAGCCCCTCGAGCCTGCTCCGACATTCAAAAAGATCATGGCTGATCTGGCCGTGGACTCAGCTCCACTTACCCGCCCACTCCCCATAACCCTTAATTTCCTTATTGGTTAAAAATCTATCTATCTGTGATTTTAATACATTCAATGAGCTAGCCTCAACTGCTTCCTTGGGCAGAGAATTCCACAGATTCACAACCCTCTGGGAGAAGAAATTCCTTTTCTACTCGGTTTTAAATTGGCTCCCCCGTATTTTGAGGCTGTGCCCCCTAGTTCTAGTCTCCCCTACCAGTGGAAACAACCTCTCTGCCTCTATCTTGTCTATCCCTTTCATTATTTTAAATGTTTCTATAAGATTACCCCTCATCCTTCTGAACTCCAACGAGTAAAGACCCAGTCTACTCAATCTATCATCATAAGGTAATCCCCTCATCTCCGGAATCAGCCGAGTGAACCGTCTCTGTATCCCCTCCAAGGCTAGTATATCCTTCCTTAAGTAAGGTGACCAAAACTGCATGCAGTACTCCAGGTGCGGCCTCACCAATACCCTGTACAGTTGCAGCAGGATCTCCCTGCTTTTGTATTCCATCCCTCTCGCAATGAAGACCAACATTCCATTCGCCTTCCTGATTACCTGCTGCACCTGCAAACGAACTTTTTGGGATTCATGCACAAGGACCCCCAGGTCCCTCTGCACCACAGCATGTTGTAATTTCTCCCCATTCAAATAATATTCCCTTGTACTGTTTTTTTTTTCCAAGGTGGATGACCTCACATTTTCCGACATTGTATTCCATCTGCCAAACCTTAGCCCATTCACTTAACCTATTTAAATCTCTTTGCAGCCTCTCTGTGTCCTCTACACAACCCGCTTTCCCACTAATCTTTGTGTCATCTGCAAATTTTGTTACAATACACTCTGTCCCCTCTTCCAGGTCATCTATGTATATTGTAAACAGTTGTGGTCCCAGCACCGATCCCTGTGGCACACCACTAACCACCGATTTCCAACCCGAAAAGGACCCATTTATCCCGACTCTCTGCTTTCTGTTGACTAGCCAATTTTCGATCCATGCTAATACATTTTCTCTGACTCCGCGTACCTTTATCTTCTGCAGTAACCTTTTGTGTGGCACCTTATCGAATGCCTTTTGAAAATCTAAATACACCACATCCATCGGTACACCTCTATCCACCATGCTCGTTATATCCTCAAAGAATTCCAGTAAATTAGTTAAACATGATTTCCCCTTCATGAATCCATGTTGCATCTGCTTGATTGCACTTTTCCTTTCTAGATGTCCCGCTATTTCTTCTTTAATAATAGCTTCAAGCATTTTCCCCACTACAGATGTTAAACTAACCGGCCTATAGTTACCTGCCTTTTGTCTGCCCCCTTTTTTAAACAGAGGCGTTACATTAGCTGCTTTCCAATCAGCTGGTACCTCCCCAGAGTCCAGAGAATTTTGGTAGATTATAACGAATGCATCTGCTATAACTTCTGCCATCTCTTTTAATACCCTGGGATGCAATTCATCAGGACCAGGGGACTTGTCTACCTTGAGTCCCATTAGCCTGTCCAGCACTACCCCCCTAGTGATAGTGCTTGTCTCAAGGTCCTCCCTTCCCACATTCCCATGACCAGCAATTTTTGGCATGGTTTTTGTGTCTTCCACTGTGAAGACCGAAGCAAAATAATTGTTTAAGGTCTCAGCCATTTCCACATTTCCCATTATTAAATCCCCCTTCTCATCTTCTAAGGGACCAACATTTACTTTAGTCACTCTCTTCCGTTTTATATATCGGTAAGCACTGATACTGATGAGAAATTTGAGGCAAAGAGATACTGCAGATTTAACAACACTGCAAATCACTTAAGAATTTATTTTAATAGAAAAAATAACTTTAACTGAAGAGTTTGAAATCTAGAAAAGGGCTACATTTTTAACTAGAAGCATTTTTTTCACAACAGATTTTTTTTTGTACTATAAGAAAGATCTTTTTAAAACAAAGATTTTGCATTAACCCCTTCCACAGCATTTCTCTGCTGAATCCAGCATTTTTAAAATTTAGTTTGAGACAGAAGTCATTTTTTTCACTCTGTAGGGCAATCTATTTTTGACCATTTAACATTACCATTAAATACCTGACCACTCAGGATGATTGTTTATATTTTGCAAGAAAAATGCCTGAAAGATCTTAACAGTTTTCAAAGGGTTAAGTGGAAAGTCTGAACTGCAAGAGCGTATTACTTTTATTAAATAAATAATAATTTAAATCTACTTGTTTTTAAAAGCTTTTGCTCAATAAGTTACAAGTTGTATAGACAGTTCATTACTTTCGACAATATTTAGAATGCAGTTGTGAAAGAAAAGGTTCAGTAGAGTAAATAAAAAAAACCCTTCGAAAGAGAAGGGTTTCTTTTTTGGCGTTTTACTTTTTATTTGTCTTTTTCACTCCTCTTTAGGAGCCTGATCCTCAAATGTAACCCTAGAGGACTCCCTGAAGTCCGGGTGTCTCAGGTCCATGAGAAATTTTGTAGGAGTTATAATGTGGGTAGAACCTGTGAGAGAACAGAGGCTAGCTAACACCCTTACAACATGCCAATTTAAGCCCATTTAACTTTCCTGGGAAGAGAAGACAGGTGGGGGATAAATATACATGCACATTTACACAAGGTTTGAGCTGTTCTGTTCTGGCTGGGCCTCCTCCCCAAGCTGAAGCCACTCAGGGGAATTCAATACGCTCTGCCTTGAAGCCCCAAGTAGGCCAGAGCCTAGAACCACGGGTTGAGACGAGGCCTCAAGGCAGATGACCCAGAAGCAAAGGAAGGTCTCAAACAAGCTTACACACAGCCACAGAACAACCACTGCTAGAGAGAGAAGAAGACAATTGTGGTTAGTGGACAACAGGTTAAAACTCTGCAAAAGCATAACAGCAACAATAATAAGCGCATGAACTAACATTCAAGAGAAAAGCAGAACGTGTAGACACCAAAACACTGCTAGTTACACAGACAACATTAAGCATGTATTTTCTTTTTACAGCTAACAATTGAACACGCATTATACAGCAAAATGAAAGGCTATGGTATTAATTTGATTAAATGAAGCAATAATTAGAAGAGAATGTATTTAAACTAACTTACCACAGTTAATAAAGTGACGGCTGATTCCTCGCAATACTTACCTATTAGCACCTCCCACTTCCCATTGGCTTGTGTGACCTCATAAGCACAGCGCATCTCCGATAACGAGGCACCCCCAATGATGAAGATGATGAGGCGTGGCCCCGTTCTGTACTCTCCAGGGGTTTTATTCTTATGCCAGTGTCCATATCGGGCACTACACAGAAAACATTCACAGAAATGTTAGCAACCTAGCTCAGTCTCTATAATCAACAGTTGCAGTGCTCTGACAGAGCATCCAGGAAGGTTAATACTGCAAAACTATCCCAACTCCAAACCCCTAAAATGACTGTGTGGAAGTGTCCAGTGAGTCACTCTTTAATCCAATATTGCAGATTTAGGGATGATTCTCCTCAGAAAATGTAACCAAAGTTAAAAATCACAAATTTTTGTTCTTTGTCCCTTCCTTTGGTCCTTGCTTTCTCTGTTCTACCTCTCTCCTCACTTATCCTTTCTCCTCCCTTTTCTTTGCTCTTTTTCTGCTTCAGTTTTATTTTGCTTCCTACTTGATTTTGTGCCTTTTCCTTTCACCTAAATTGACCATGTTGCCTATTGTACCGACTGCAGGGAGATGGAGCTTGGGGCAGGTCTTGGGACAATAGTCCACGGGGTAAAATGGAGGAAAAGATAACTCAATGCCAATTTTGCGCCAGTGCAGACACCAATCTGTAGGTTCCTCACGCCAGTTGCTGGTGGACCTGATACAGTCTTTCGAAATCTCCCCAAATCAAGTACCTTATGGAGAGTGGGGTGGGCAATTGGTGCAACAAGTGCTCGGTCACCGAACTAAGAAGGAACTAGGCAAGTTTTTTTTTTGCCAAAATATTGACAAGTAACATTTGGGTGAAATAACCAGGCATGCAGCTACATTCCAGGGATCTGTTCTGTTGTCAGCTTGCTCGCGAACCCATCCACTTTCTGAAAACTACACGCAAGATTGTCGAATGTTAGACAGGTTTCCTTCAGGTAAGCAGATGTTCATACAGCTACCGTCTGACAGTACTCAGCACATCCAGGCAAAATTCAACAAAACATCAGCAACTTTAAACCTGGAATGAAGGTGCCAGCTTCAGCTCAGTGGTACCACTGTCGCCTCGGAGTCAGAAGGTCGGAGGTTCAGAGGCAGCACTGTTGGAGGTGCCATTTTTCGGATGAGACATTAAAACCAAGGCTCCGCCTGCCCTCTCAGGTGGACATAAAAGATCCCATGGCACTATTCAAAGAAGAGGGGCCAACATTTATCCCGCAACCAACTTCATTAAAAATTGTCTGGTCATTATCTCAGTGCAGTTTGTTGGACCTTGCTGTGCACACGTTAGCTGTCGCATTTCCCTACATTACTACAGTTGAAAAGTACTTCACTGTAAAGTGCTTTGGGATGTCCTGGCGTGAAAGGCATAATATCAAATGCAAATCCCTTCCTTTCCTTTTAGAATGAAACATTTTATTTGGCAGGTTGTTATTTGTTAGATTTCTTTAGATTTTCCCATCTGCTCGCGTTTCCCCATTGTGTTGGGATTATATTTTTCTTCTCTCCCTCTTTTCCCAGCCATTTGGAAAGATTGATGTGGAAAACATGACCGTTACCAGAAGAGTCCCAGCTCCAAATAGCACACAGGATGACTGCTGGCAACAATACAGGGTGCTAAAGAGCCTCGGCGGTGTGGCCAAAGTGGGTTCTTGAGCTGAAACGCCAGGTTGGCCCACGTTTAGTTCAGGACGTGGGCGAGGAATGGCCGCCCAGAGGGTCAGTGAGGGGCTGATTTACAATTCAGTTGCCTGCTAGCACTCATTAACGAGGCTGCACGGCATTTTGGTTTTTAGCACTTGATCTAATGCCCTCTCCTAACTGCGACTAGCTGATTGGGAGTAAACTAGTCGTTGCTGAGGATTTCAAACACTACTTAGAGGTACAATCACTTGCTGCTAGAGTTTGAAGAGGACTTTTGAAAAACACCGGGAGACTTTCTGGGACACTTTGTCAAGCTTTCACTGACACTTTATCAACATTTATTCCAGAAACTCTCTGAGGACTTCACCTAAAAAGAGTGAGTGCTGGGCTACTCCACCTTCTTGGAGTCACCAGGAGAAAGGGAGTGCTTGGTCATCGGCATCTTGCTAGGGGTCCCCCCCTGGGTCTGCAAGAGGAATGGGAGGAAGAGGACATGAGGGCAGGCAGAGCAACACCAGCTGCTGGAGGAGTGAAGGCCCGGAGGGTGCAGTGGACTCCTGCCCCCCTGCGGGAACAGGACATCCCTCCTCCTCCAGGGGTCCGAGAACCTGTGCACCCTTTCCCTCAGTCCCTGAGCCATCCTGAAACCTATCGCTGTGTGTCAGCCAGCACACTCCATACCTTCAGTGGAAGTAAGTGCGTGGAGCCCACATATACTGCTCCACGAAAATTGCTTCTAATCAGCACTTGAGTGCTAAACCTGCAGGTGCCTGATTTAGCACCTCCAGGCAAATTCAAATTATGGTAATCAGCAATTAACACCAAAATTGCGTGCGAAAACTAGACTTTCAGACAGGCGTGTTTTATCAGCACAGCGCCTATTTAGCACCTGCTTTCACTCTCTCACCAAAATATCCCCCGCAAACTTTGACTTGTGTTTTACAGTTATGTTAGAAGTTAGTTTGGCACCAAACAGTTTAGAATGCAATAAAATGAATCTGACAAAATAAATTTTCAAATCATCATTTGAAATCACCTGTAATTAAGGGAACTGTTGCATTTCCAATCATATTTCAAGCAAGTCAATTTAAGCCTCTAAACTTCCATTTCGGTCTTTGTCAGAGTCAGCATTGAAGCAGAGCGAACAATAAGCGACTTTGATCACTAACACATGCCTTATTGGCTTACAGTGTAACAAGCAGCTAATTCAAACTGTGTACAGAGAGAGGCAATACCTGACTGCAGTGGCACTGAAAGACGCAGTAGAACGGGCAGAGATGTATGGGTAATGTTTAGTGTCCAACTTGTCATCAATGGCATCCTGGAGAAGAAATATTCTGGGTGAATACTAATCAGTGAACAGGGAAAGTCGCATGTTATCTTTCTGCTCTGGTGCGTACTAACTCCAAAGAATCAATACCAGTCTCTGCAGTGATGTTTTATTCAGATATTGCACCTAATTACTCCATTGCAGTTTGTTACACGCAGGATGAAGCCCCATAATAATTCGACATTACTGATAAAACGTGCAAAAGCTTGAGACTCATTAACAAAAATAAAATACAGAACCTGCCTTTCAATCACCAAGCATCTTTAAGTCATGGCCCAGTACTGCTTACCACTTAAATCATTCTGCCACACTTGACTGTCCCGTCTAGTGCAGGGCTAAGCCATACAGACCAGAATGCCCTAGGTTTGATTCCAAATCTGCACTGAATTTATTGATCTCAGCAAGGTCAGAAAACAGGATAATACAATTAGTTTTAGAGCCCCGGGACTGGGGAGGAAATGGATAACCAGTGACTCACATTGGACAGTGCACATGATGCGCGAGAACAGCATCGGGTTTGATTATGGTGCCCTCCATGGTACCATAGGCTGCCAACGCTCACTGACTAGGCTATCAAATGAAGGATAGCCACTCGATGATACAGGGCTTCCGACATCCAAGGAACTGTTGGATTTTAGTTTTATCCTATAGTAGTTCAGATTAAAGGGGCTATTGACAGAGCCAGGGTGAGCCTGGGGAGTATAGATAGAAATAAAAACAGCAAATGCTATAAATATTCAGCGGGTCAGGCAGCATCTGTGTAGAGAGAAACAGAGTCAACGTTTCAGGTCGATGACACTTCGTCAGAACTGGAAAAAGTTACCAATGTAACATGTGTTTAAGCAAGTATAGGGACAGGGCAGTGGGGGGAGGAAAGACCAAAAGGGAAGGTCTGTGATAGGCTGGAAGGCAGAAGTGATTAAGAGACAAAAGGGACGATGGTGCAAGACAAAAGGAGATGGTAATGGGACAAGTTTAGAAACAAAAGATGTCTGGATAGGGTGTAAATGGAAATGGCAGAATCACCAACAGCTGTCATCTGACAAAATATGGGCAGGGGTTACGATCTGAAATTGTTGCACTGGATGTCGAGTCCAGGAGGCTGTAAAGTGCCTAATCGAAAGATGAGGTGCTGTTCCTCGAGCTTTTGTTGAGCTTCATTGGAACAGTGTAGGAGACCGAGGACGGAGATATCAGAGTGGGAGTGGAGCGGGGAATTAAAGTGACAGGCGACCGGAAGCTCAGGGTTACACTCCCGGACTAAACGGAGATGCTCCGCAAAGCGGTCACCCAATCTGCGTTTGGTCTCTCCAATGTAGAGAAAACCACATCGTGAGCAGTGAATACAGTGCAATCAGCCCCAACACCCCCTCCCCTTCTCACGGCACCTTCCCATGCAAGCGTAGGAGATGCAACATCTGCCCTTTTACCTTCTCCCTTCCCACTGTCCAGGAACACTCCTTCCAGGTAAATCTTAGAATACTGTATTCGGCCTCCTACACTGTTCCAATGAAGCTCAACGCAAGCTCGAGGAACAGCACCTCATCTTTCGTTTAGACACTTTACAGCCTTCTGGACTCAACATCCAGTTCAACAATTTCAGACCGTAACCCCACCCCTATTTTTTTCCTCTTTCTTTTGTTCTCGCTTTCCCACGGCAGTTGTTAATGATTCTGCCATTTCCTTTGATTCATCTTTTGTTTCTGAACTTGCCCCATTATTATCTCCTTTTGCCTTGCACAATCATCCCTTTGGTCTCTGATTCACTCCGACTGACATCCTATCACAGACCTTCCCCTTTCTTCTTACCTCTCCCCCTGCCCCGTTTCCCTACCCCTACACTTGCTTAAAAACCTCTCGCTGTTCAGGGTCAGAACCGAAACGTTAACTCTGTTTCTCTCTCCACAGATGCTGCCTGACCTGCTGAGTACTTACAGCACTGCTGTTTGTATTTCAGTTTTCCAGCATCCACAATGTTTTGCTTTTGAATATAAATAGACGTTGGGGGAAAGCATATAAAATACAGCATTAAGATTAAATGCCTGTGCTATTAATTTAATTGGTTGAGGCCGAGCGATGGAACTGATTCCAGATGGCAATGATCTTAATGGGGAGGAAGTGGCACTTTGCTTTAACCTTTGTGAATTAGGCTGAGCACTAATACAGATGCAGGAGTTTGCAGTCCAATGGATCTGTTGCATTGCAGATTTTCTAAATCAATTGATTTTGCAAACATTTGCCACAACACAATACTAAAATTGACAGCACACCGATTACATTCTGACTCGTGGACTTTGGGTTGCAAGAGGACGCAGAGCAGGATTTTTCAATAGCAATCAACTCCAGTGATGCAGATCACTTAAATTCTTCATCCCCTTTTTATCTGCGTTTCATCAGCTTACCATTTCATGTTCTCAACCGCAATCTATTGCAATTTCATTCAAAAGGAATTGCGCATTCATAACATCACTTTTATTTGGTATTCCACTTTTGTCGCCTTTTCTTTATATTCATATTCAGAAGGATGTTGGAGAATCGCCCAACATTGCAATAAATCAAAAGTAAAAAGAGTTGCAATAAGTGTAGGTTAGGCCACCAATTTGCTGAACGCCTCGGAGCCAAAATTCACCGTCCCCACGGGGTTTGGGCGGGTGACCGATAAAATCGATGGGCCGCCGCGGTCGGATGATTTTCCCTCCCCGAGCTATATTCAGCTCGGGGGAGGGGGATCTGAGCGGTGGCACTTCCGCCGGAAACGGCGCGGTGAAGTCACTGTAAAGGAGACTTTCCAGTGGAGAGCTCCGCAGCGAGGTATTCGAGTCGGTGCTCGAATGGGACACCGCTGGAGTGTTGCCGCGATCGGGGCCCTTTGGTAGGGAAATAGGATAATTAATTTTAGTATTTTTATTTAAGATTACAGCATCCACTGTATTTATCTTTTAATAGTTTTATTAATTGTTTTGGCTCCATTCAACCTGCTGAGTGCTGCTCAGAGGTTTGCACATACCCCTGTACTTTTTGTACAACTTTCAGGTCTGATTCTTTAGTGGAGGCCTGTGGGCTGCAGAGACCTGCTTGGCAGGGCTCACCCTGAGGATGGGAGGAGTGTTGGGCGGGCGACACCTGGTACACCTGCTCAGAAGCAGGGCGACACGCAGGAGAAGGTGTCGCCATCAGCACCGTGCAGACAGGCAGCGGGCAAGGGAGGCAGCAGCCATGATTTGTTCATTCTGCGCCAGACCAGTGTGCCCGCCGTCTTCACCAGCCTGAATCAGGATTGCGATTGGCTGCTTGGGGACAAGGGATATCCCCCTGTCCACTTGGCTGTTCACTCCTCTGCAGAACCCCAGGACAGCGCCAGAGCATGCATACAATGACACTCATTGTGACACCAGGTGTATCATTGAGCAATGTATAACTCTCAAATTAAGACAGCAACACCACTGAAAAATCCACTTTGGAAGGGTTCATTAGCGCTGGAACCCACTTGTTCACTTTTGGAGCTGAATATGGGGTGGCCCAGCCACGAAAAGATTTCGGCGCTAATGGCCACAAAAAGGTGGGGAGAGCACCAGCTTTGCAGCGGTCCTGAATTTTGGGCCCCTCCCCTCTATGTTCACAAATGTGACCTGGCGTTCCATGTGGTCCATCACTTTACTTCCGTCTCCCTTTCACCTCTCCATTTTTGTCTTTGGCCTTTTACACAATTGTAATGAAGCTCACCCCAAGCTGAGGGAACAATATCTCATTTTTCCTCTCGGCATTTTGCAGCCTTCGCGTCTGAACCATGTTCTCAGTACTTCACATTTTAACTATACCCTCCACTTCCTTTACACTTAAAGTTTTCTCATCTTCTCCTGAAGTCTCTGACCATTCATTTCTTTTATACTTTCCATTATTTGACTAAGATGATCTATTACATCATCCAACAATCCTGCCTCTCTGTTTTTATTCCTTCCCCCACTTTATCTGATTCCATTAATATTCTTGTTTGTCTTTGTTATTTTTCTGATCTGAAGAAGGGGCTGAGTCTGGTTTTTCATTCAGATTTCCAGCATTTGTAGTATGTTTTCATTTATATTGAATTCTGAAAGACCCTTGGGTCTATCATAACATACTACCATAACTTTTACATCTGTGGAAGTGTGTACAGTACATAAATTCCAAACATTTTAGAGTGCAATGAAAATACAATGCTGAATCCAAGAATATTATCCAATTTGAGAATATGTGTCAGTCCTCAGCAATCCATTTAAAGACTTGCCTGAAGTTCTAGGTACTTATTCGGATGGGAAGATTTTCAGGCAATCTTAATTCATCTGCAGATTAGTAAATTTTTTGCACCTTCACCCCCACCCCTCCATTAAATCATTTAGGCAGTATTGGTTTATTTAGATTAGAGGTTGATGATGTGAATATCGGAATGTTGTACAATGAGTCTAAACTTATAGATATGGAATAGTTGTCCCTTCCAAAGCCAACCCTTCCAAAGCCAAAGACTTCAGCCCTCCAGCCAAAATTGGACTTTGATTAAGAACATAAGAAATAGGTGCAGGAGTAGGTCATATGGTCCCTTGAGCCTGCTCCACCATTCAATAAGATCATGGCTGATCTGATCTTGGCCTCAACTCCACTTCCCTGCCAGTTCCCCGTAAGCCATGACTCCCCTATAGTTCAAAAATCTGCCTATCTCAGCCTTGAATATATTCAATGACTCAGACCAAGGTAAATTTGATTGTGTGGTTTTCCATTGCATGCAAACCATTTCCATTGAATTAGTTAACACATAGAATTATGACTTATCCATTTACTGAGTCAACAAAAGCCACCGACCTCCATCATGTCCTTGATGAGTGGCGTCCATCGTGACAGCTGGTAGGTCTGTTCGCTGATACGCTCTTTACGTTCTGGCTTGTTCCTACGACGCAAAGTTGACTGAACACCAAGAACAGAATGTGAAGTCTTTCTTACTACCGTTGAAAAGGTGTACATTTATTTGACAACATATATATTTTTAGGTTCTTTAGTGCTGAACGAGTGCTAAATGTTTAATGCTACCTGAAGATTTTTGGTACATGTCTTAACCTGCAAAGTTTGTCAACAAGGTGCAGCTTTGAATTTATAATGTACATTGGGAATAATAAGGGGGCATAGATTTAAAGTAGTTGGTAGAAGGATTAGAGGGGAGATGAGGAAACGTTTCTTCACCCAGAGGGTTGTGGGGCTCTGGAACTCATGGTCTGAAAGGGTGGTAGAGGCAGAAAGCCTCACCACATTTAAAAGGTACCTGGATGTGCACTTAAAGAGCTGTACTCTACAGAGCTACGGACCGAGAGCTGGAAGGTGGGATTAGGCTGGGTAACTCTTTTTTGACCGGCACGGACTCGATGGACCGAATGGCCCCTGTCTGTGTCGTAATTTTTCTATGATTCTATGATATTTCCCAGTAATCAAATGCAACTTGAAAACCCCACAGGAACTGTCTCATAATCATTACTCATTCACTGCAGATGACATTAGACTGTCCGTGTGAAATGAACTCGAAACGCAATCACTCACTTTCCCCCCCTCCCCCCGACCCCCAATAAAGTGTAGGGTATTTAAAATACCCTGAAGTAGTGTTAATTCTGTAATCTAAATGTGATGTGTACTGGCAAATGAATCAAACTCAACTCTTGCTGTTCATGGTGTTATTTGAGTATCTCAATTTAAGATTACTGCTTTGTAATTATATGAATTATTCCCTATGAATAAGAATTCTTAAAAAGTACTCTGACAAATTAAAAGCACTAAATATAGTCTGTAAAAAAGAACGTCAATTGAAATGTGTGCAGAGTTCAAGATTGAGCGATCGGTTACATTTGAAAAGACTGTTCTTTCACTTCTGGGATTTGGTTGAGATTCAGCCCAAATTGACAGGCTGAACCTTTGATTGAAAGTCTGATCTTTCTTGGCCTGGCTGAATTGACTTTAAACACTATCAACACAGTTCCAGATGGGTGAATAGATAACACAAAGCTGCCCATAACGCAACAGGAACTGGGACCAAATTAGAAATCTCACCGAAGACAACCAGCCAAATGGTTGGTTAAGGAATGCAAACGTTGAAAAGACCGTTCAAAAGTCCTGCTCTGCTCAGATTCGACTCAATGTTGGGTGGGCGAGCGGGGGGTGGGGGGGGGGGGGGATAGAGCGGAGAAAGATGTACTCGCCTTCCAGTTATTGAAAGACTTACTTACACTTGGTGCTGATAATGGCTGGTAAAATAACAACATCAACTTTTATTTATACAAGTGAAAAATCTGTTAACTTAGTGAACAAAAATTCACAACCAAAACATAAAAAAACCAATTGCGCCTGTTACAATCTTCACAATTGAAAGATCATTTTTTTTTGTTTCACTTTTAAATATGCTTTTCTATTCATTTTAACGTCTCTTTAGATCCTGCTTATTTCACTATCTTCATACTCTTTCCTCCATTCAGTAAGGCACACAGGCATTATGCAACTTCCCTCAACGTCCAGGTCACTGGATTTTAAACCAAGAATTACAGCAAATCTGAAGGCTTTTAGTGCTGCTGTACCTTTACACAATACAACCCTCAAGTAGCACTGTAGTTGCTGGGTGCCACAGAATTGCTCGGTCAACCATCTGCAGACAAAGTAGCATTGGCCGATGAACCCTATCATTTTACAGCACAGAAACAGGCCACCTGGCCAAACAGGTCTATACTCCACACGGGCCTCCTCCCACCCTACTTCATCTGACCCACCAACAAATCCTTCTACTCCTTTCTCCGTCATGCACTTATCTAGTTTCCCATTAGGACCACGTCACCATTGCTCATCATCATCATCATAGGCAGTCCCTCGCAATCGAGGAAGACTTGCTTCCACTCCTACAATGAGTCCTTAGGTGGCTAAACAGTCCAATACAAGAGCCACAGTCCCTGTCACAGGTGGGACAGATAGTCGTTGAGGGAAGGGGTGGGTGGGACTGGTTTGCCGCACGTTATTTCTGCTGCCTGCGCTTGATTTCTGCATGCTCTCGGTGATGAGACTCGAGGAGCTCAGCGCCCTCCCAAATGCACTTCCTCCACTTAGGGCAGTCTTTGGCCAGGGACGCTCAGGTGTCGATGGGGATGTTGCACTTTATCAGGGAGGGTGTCCTTGTAACAATTCCGCTGCACACCTTTGCCTCATTTGCCATGAAGGAGACCCGAGTAGAGCGCTTGCTTTGGGAGTCTCGTGTCTGGCATGCGGACAACATGGCCTGTCCAGCGGAGCTGATCAAGTGTGGTCAGTGCTTCAATGCTGGGGATGTTGGCCTGGTCGAGGACACTGATGTTGGTGCGACTGTCCTCCCAGGGGATTTGTAGGATCTTGTGGTGGCATCGTTGGTGGTATTTCTCCAGCGACTTGAGGTGTCTGCTGTACATGGTCCATGTCTCTGAGCCATACAGGAGGGCGGGTATTACTACAGCTCTGTAGACCATGAGCTTGGTGGTAGATTTGAGAGCCTGGTCCTCGAACACTCTTTTCCTCAGGCGGCCGAAGGCTGCGCTGGCGCACTGGAGGCGGTGTTGAATCTCCTCATCAATGTCTGCTCTTGTTGATAAAAGGCTCCCGAGTTATGGGAAACGGTCCACGTTGTCCAGGGCCGTGCTGTGGATCTTGATGACTGGGGAGCAGTGCTGTGCAGCGAGGACAGGCTGGTGGAGGACCTTTGTCTTACGGATATTTAGCATAAGAAATAGGAACAGGAGTAGGCCATACGGCCCCTCGAGCCTGCTCCGCCATTTAATAAGATTATGGCTGATCTGATCATGGACTCAGCTCCACTTCCCTGCCTGTTCCCCATAACCCCTTATTGTTTAAGAAATTGTCTATTTCTGTCTTAAATTTATTCAATGTCCCAGCTTCTGCAGCTCTCTGAGGCAGCAAATTCCACAGATTTACAACCCTCTGAGAGAAGAAATTTCTCCTCATCTCTGTTTTAAATGGGTGGCCCCTTATTCTAAGATCATGCCCTCTAGTTCTAGTCTCCCCCATCAGTGGAAATATCCTCTCTGCATCCACCTTGTCAAGCCCCTTCATAATCTTATATGTTTAAATAAGATCACCTCTGATTCTTCTGAATTCCAATGAGTAGAGGCCCAACCTACTCAACCTTTCCTCATAAGTCAACCCCCTCATCTGCAGAATCAACCTAGTGAACCTTCTTTGAACTGCCTCCAAACAAGTATATCCTTTCGTGAATATGGAAACCAAAACCGCATGCAGTATTCCAGGTGTGGCCTCACCAATACCCTATAAATCTGTAGCAAGACTTCTTGCTTTTATATTCCATCCTCTTTGCAATAAATGCCAAGATTCCATTGGCCTTCCTGATCTGGTGTACCTGCATACTATTCTTTTGTGTTTCATTCACAAGTATGCCCATTCCCGCTGTACTGCAGCACTTTGCAGTCTTTCTCCATTTAAATAATAACTTGCTCTTTGATTTGTAAGGCCCATGCTTTTGTACGCCTCAGTAGATACGTCGACTATGTTCTGGAGTTCAGCCTCTGAATGTGCGCAGACGCAGGTGTCGTCCACATACTGTAGCTCGACGACAAAGATTGGGGTGATCTTGGACATGGCCCGGAGGCAGCGAAGGTTAAACAGCTTCCCACTGGTTCTGTAGTTTCATTCCACTCCAGCGGGGAGCTTGTTGACTGTCAGGTGGAGCATGGCAGCGAGGAAGATTGAGAAGAGGGTTAGGTCGATGGCGCAGCCCTGTTTGGCCCTGGACTGGACGTGGATTGGGTCTGTAATGGATCTGTTGGTAAGGATCATGGCCCGCATGTCATCGTGGAACAGGCGGAGGATGTTGACGAACCTTTGGGGCATCTGAAACGGAGGAGGACGCTCCATAGACCCTCGCGGTTGACAGTGTGAAAGGTCTTTGGAAGGTCGAAGAAGGCCATGTATAAGGGCTGGTGCTGCTCCCTGCATTTATCCTGTAGCTGTCACGCTGCAAAGATCATGTCTGTGGTGCCCCTTAGGGGACGAAATCCGCACTGTGACTCCGGGAGGAACTCCTCGGCCACAGGGAGAAGACAGTTGAGGAGAACTCGAGCGACAACCTTCCCAGTGGTTGATAGCAGGGAGATTCCTCTGTAGTTGCCGCAGTCGGACTTTTCCCCTTTTTCAAAGATGGTCACGATCACTGCATCTCTGATATCTCCCAGCATGCTCTCCTCCCTCCAGATGAGAGAGATGAGGTCATGTAGCCGTACCAACAGTGCCTCTCCGCCATACTTTAGCGCCTCAGCATTGCTAGGTGTGTGCTCAAAGCACGTGTTCCATTGCATGCAACACCCGAGTGATTATGGAGTGCATTGCACGTGGGGAAAGGCAACTCTTTGTCTTTCTCAGCAGGGCAGATCTTCGTGATATTGCACCCCTCGTCACAGCAGCAGATTCTGATGGCACTCACATGCCAGTGTAATGAGGATCATTGTAAATATCTTTTACTTTAATCTTTTTGGAAGAATACACATGACGCAATCTCATCATTCAGATAATGAAAATTGTTTCCAAGCTGATAATTCAGCACGCAATGTTAATTAAACAGAATGACATACGTCTGTGATGATGGGGATTCCCAGGTGGGCCATGTTGTTAATGATCTCGCTGTCCTCAGGCGGGATCTGGGCATGCTGAATCAGTTTGTTCAGATTCTCCTCCGTGATTCCTAATGTTTTGAACCAGAAAGAAAGAGATGGGTTAAACTTGACATTTCTATTCTTTTGTAAAAGAAAAACTAACATCAGAGCTGGTCTAACTTCTCGGCCCATCACTGCTATGCTGATACAACTCTCCAATAATCACACACGTTCCAGACTTGCAATATTGGTTTAGTTTGGAATGGGGAGTGTGGGGGAGCGGGGGCACCCTTGTTCCCCTGATCCCCAATGTCAGTTGTGCCACTGAAAAGAGATACTAAGTAGAAACCAGGTCCATCGCTGAAAGAAAAGGCCGTCAGGGCACGTTTGTGCTTCCTCAAGTTTCAAAGCACAGGGGCAAAATCCCCAGGAATAGTCCCCAGCCCATTTCATTACCTGACAAATGTATGTGGTGTAAATAGGCTTCTGAAAGGGGAGGGTTTAAAGGCAAAAATAACTTGAAGAGCATCCTTCTGCATGGTAAATCTTTACAGGTATGCAGAGCAACCAGTCACTGCATTGGAACAGAAGTAGGTCATTTCGCTGATTGAGCCGGCTCTGCCTCTATATTAGCTGTGGTAGCGCTATCTTTGTAACTAAGATCGGTGCAAGGAGAATGTTTCCCCAGCTAGGGAGTCTAGAACTAGGGGTCATAGTCTCAGAATAAGGGCTCGGCCATTTAGGACTGACATGAGGAGAAATTTCTTCACTTAGAGGGTGGAGGGCTGTGGAGGCTCAGTCGTTGAGTATATTAAAGAAAGAGATCGCTAGATTGTTGAATATTAAGGGAATCAAGGGATATGGGGATAGTGCAGGAAAGTGGAGTTGAGGTCGAAGATCAGCCATAATCTCACTGAATGGCGGAGCAGGCTCCAGGGGCCGAATGGCCTACTCCTGCTCCTAATTCTTTGTTCTTATTATCCCAATTCTCTGCCTTTTCTCTGTATCCTTTAATGGCCTTACTTCTATCAACAAGGCTGATATCATCCATGTAAAAATTATATGTCCCATATGTATGTAGCTCCATCTGGTGAGAATGTTGGAGGTGTACTTCTCTCAGCTCTTGGAGGTAATCCTGACTTTGGGCGATCGTGTAATACGGGCAATATCGGATCAGCTACCTGTTATACATCTCTCCCAATTCTCATTTCCACTGAAGTCAATGGCTGACACTCCAGTGCAGTACCACTGTCGGAGCTGCTGCCCTTGGATGAGATGTTAAAACCAAGAACCCATCTGCCCTCTCAGACACGATTCCACGGCACTATTTTGAAGAAGAACAGGTGAGTTATCCCCAATGTCCTGGTCAATATTTATCCCTCAATCAACATCACTAAAAACAGATTATCTGATCATTATCACATTGCTGTTTGTGGGAGCTTGCTGTGCACAAATTGGCTGCCACGTTTCCCACATTACAACAGTGACAATGCTTCAAAAAGCACTTCATTGGCTGCAAAGCATTTTGGGATGTCCTGAGGTCATGAAAAGGCGCTATAGAAATGCAAGTATTTTAAAAATAAAATCAGGAGAGATGTATAACGGACAGCTGATCCGATATCACCCGTATTACACTATCGCCCAAAGTCAAGATTACCTCCTTTGGGATAACTTCATTATTCCAATCTCTCCATCAGTTCATTTGTTTCCACACTGTCACCTTTTGCCAAAAGGCTCAGTGAACAAATTATGACACAATAATAAAAACGAGAATGCTGGAAATCTCAGCGGGTCAGGCAGCATCTGTGGAGAGAAAGCAGAGTTAACGTTTCGGGTCAGTGACCCTTCGTCAGAACTGGAGCGTGTTCGGAAAGAACGGATTCTTAACAAGCACTGAAAGGGGGAGGGGATGGAAGAACAAAAGGGAGGGTCTGTGGTCGGTGGAAGGCAGGAGAGATTAGAGAGACAAAAGGGATGATGGGCCAAATTGAAATGATAATGGCAGGAGTTAGAATTTGAATTACCACTGCCGACAGATGACTTCTTTCAATAGTCTAAGGACATCTCGCCAAGTAGTCTGGTGGAAAACCAGTGAAGTGCACTTCATGTGCGGGTGGCAGCGTCAATATTAGGGACTTTACCCTGTGATGTAATCAGTGCTTGCAGTAATCGTAAGTGTTAAGCCTTCAGGCTCACAGGCTGCGTCTCTGGGGTTTGCCTTTCTCACTCACCATTCTTCAGGAAGATGTAGAGAAGGATGATGCGAATTTTATCGTAAGTGGAAACGTTGTTGTCCAGCAGTATGGGAACAATGGCACGCATTGGATCTTTGATCTTCTCTCCTTCAGCATCGGTTCCCATGGCCAAATCCTACAATAAAAATTACATTTGCAACATTTTCAGAATGTTTCATTTTGCAAGCTTTGCCTTCCATCGTTCAGATCTACTAAACTACCCACGATTACAATTGTTCAATGAAAATGTCTTCTGCCTACCTATACCGTGCTCACTAGTCAGCTGTGAATTCTGACTGAGCTGCAAAGTTTGAGTGATGTATCAGCTGGGCTTGAGGGGTAACTATATGGAAGGACAGGATGTAGAAGTGTGTATGAGTATATAGGCTGTGGTATTTTGCAGCTGTCAGTACTGCAGTATGCTTTTCAGTTTAGCTGATGAATTTATAGTGAGATTGTACTGAAAATAATTGTAGCAATGAAAATAGCTCAACGTTGTTAATTTTGAAACTTTAATTCTCACCACCAACACTTCTGAAAAATCAAATATAAAGATTTAAGGAACTACATTGAGTTATTTCCCTCCCAAACACTTTTGTTGGAATGACCACCCATCAACCTAGCGCTGCTCGAAAACATGTGGCTGTCAGATGGGGACAGGGAAAGGTTTGGTTTTGGTGTCTTCTGCAGCCTGCTGAAATTCCTGCTGTCTCTCATCACACATGACTTGCGAAACCACAGGCCTGCCTGAGTCAGAGGGTTAGACCTTGGGCTTTGTGTGGTGGTGTGAAGCCGGTGATAGCGAATCACAGCCCGTTTCACACCTCTCCCGATTTTTACTTACGTTCAAGTCAATGCTGACTTGCTGTCACCTATTTTACACTACGGTACAAAGCCAAGATCTACCCCAGAAAAAGGTGAGAAATTACAGTGCTGCTAGGGCCCACTGGGAGGAGTCACTGAGCCGAATAATGGAGAGCACTGGAATTTTAAATATATTACTGTCATTTAAAATGCACGTTGTATTTGGCTGCCTTGGCAATGTCATTAATGCATGCTGTGTAAAGACATGCAGTAATAGTCCTGTGGAATGCTTTACTATTATAAGGGGGTTTTAGAAATAACATGGCTTTATTCCTTCCTGTAAAGGACATGGAGAGCAGCCTGTCTACCCTGCTGTAGAAACTCATGGGTCCTGCAGATCCACCAATGCACCTCAAACTGCCGAATACTAATGAATAGGCTTGTGTGCATCAAACTTATTTTTGGTACAGTGTCAATCTCATTAAAGTATCCCCCGTGACACACATTACTCTCAAACTGAGCGAGTGGGCAAGTCATTAGTTCTGTCTTGACAGACATCTGACAGATTGAAGTGAGCTCCTGCTCTCTTTCTCCCAGCGGAGAGGTCCCTGACCTGTGCCTGCACCTCCCCGTGACAGCTGAGTGCGGTAAGGGGCTCCACATCAGGCACCACCCGTGAAGGAGCGTTCACTTTGAAAGCAGGTTCCACGAAGATACAGAACTCGATTCTGTGGTTCATGGCAGCAATGTGCAACAATGTGCCTGCACTTGCAGTGGGGGAGATTTTCGGGTCGGGTGGCGAGCAGTGCCCAACGTAGTAGCCGGAAAGGCCGAGCCACATTCGTGTTCGAGTCTCATTAACATTGGGAGGCAATTTTCACCAAACCCGTCTGGCGGTGAACTGGCGGCATCTGGAGCAATGCTGCTTTTGCAGTCGCCCCATTGTACTCTGCGTTGACATCAGGGCGAGTAATACTGGACGGGGTACAAAACCGCCCAGTTGCTATAACTACCTCCACACTGTCAGCGAGCCCTGGGCACCAAACGTCCTGCATTCACTGCTTTCATCAGGCCGGGGCGAAGGAATGTCTGGCTGCTGCACACAGCGGCCCGACATGTAGGGCCAGGTAGGGAGGGGTGATGGAGCGGGGGAGCAGAGAGAGCATGCCAGGGGCGACGAGAACAGGTCATCAGTGGGCTGAGTGGTTTTAGCGGGACCTAGAGGAGCAATCGGGTTTCAGGTGAGAGATAGGTAGCCAGCAGTTTACGAAGACGATGGAAAACTTTGAATCACGTCTTATTTAACGCGGTTCAGGCACAGATCTGCAGTCCCCAGTGGGTCTAACACCTCACCTGTTCAACTCGGCACAGCTTATCCACGGTGCCCTGATAGTGTTTCATACAGTCCTCAGCCAGGTGAAGGTGGGTGGAATACTGCAAAACAAATATGGACATGAACCAACTGACTTAAAAAAAATGCACAGACATCATTTTAGTTTATATTTCTGGCTGCATTTCTTTGCACTATTATGGATATCCTTTGATCACTAGCCAGGGAGCTATCGAGGAAGTGCAGTCCAGTTACACTGTTACTCCGTGAGCTTCACTGTTGAGACTGACAATACCTTGCTCAGTTCTTTCTGATACTGGGGCATCTTCTTCAGCATCTGAGACAGGTCTCTCATGGTTGTCTGTAATGAGGATAACATGTAATTACTTTTATTACACTGATAATGGATAGCACAGATGTCACTGTTTCACAACTCTGCTGTTGGCAAAGTTAACAGACTTTCCTCTCCCCACTCCGCGCAAAACACACACAGCTAACTAACCACGTGTGTGTGTGCGTGCGCGCAATGCATATATAAATGGTATCTGCAGAACTGGATAGAATTACAGGAATATTTGAGGATGAAACTCGACAATGGATTTCTCAACCAAATGTTGTTAAAGCTCAATGATCGACCTACTCTGGAATCCACCTTCAAAGAAGCAGATGTGAGACACATGGTTTCTAGCATTTAACATAACAGCTGGAGCTTTGTTTTATACACACACGCTACAGATACACTACACACACACACACAGGCACACATACACACACACATACACCACAAACACACACACACACACATACACAACTCGGACACACCCACAAACACACACACAGACACACATACACCACACTCAGACACACACATACACACACTACACACACAGAGACATACACACACACACAGACACACATACACCACACTCAGACACACCCACACACACGCGCATACACACACACATACAGTACACACACAGGCACACATACACCACACACAGACACACACACCCACACACAGACACACAGACTCACACACACTCACACATACACCACACACACACAGACACATACAGACACACAGCACAGTGTGTGGTGTGTGTCTGTGTGTGTGTGTGCATGTCTGTGTGTGTCTGTGTGTCTGGTGTGTGTGTGTGTGTGTGTGTTTGTGTGTGTGTATATATGAATGATACAGCCCCGATTTTAACTCCAATATGAATGGTACAGCCCCGATTTTAACTCCAAGTGGATTCCCTGTTCAGGCCCGTTAAAATTATAGTCGGGTCTCAATGATGTAATTGGGCCGCAACGTGCATATATCAAGAAGGACCCTGTTGGCTTTGGGCATGTGTCCTTGCTGCCTGCTCAGGAGAGCAGCTTAAAATTGCAATCATGGCGGTTTTAGAAACATAGAAACATAGAAAATAGGTGCAGGAGTAGGTTATTCGGCCCTTCGAGCCTGCACCGCCATTCAATGAGTTCATGGCTGAACATGCAACTTCAGTATCCCATTCCTGCTTTCTCGCCATATCCCTTGATCCTTCTAGTAGTAAGGACTACATCTAACTCCTTTTTGAATATATTTAGCGAATTGGCCTCAACTACTTTCTGTGGTAGAGAATTCCATAGATTCACCACTCTCTGGGTAAAGAAGTTTCTCCTCATCTCGGTCCTAAATGGCTTACCCCTTATCCTTAGACTGTGACCCCTGGTTCTGGACTTCCCCAACATTGGGAACATTCTTCCTGCATCTAACCTGTCTAAACCCGTCAGAATTTTAAACGTTTCTATGAGATCCCCTCTCATTCTTCTGAACTCCAGTGAATACAAGCCCAGTTGATCCAGTATTTCTTGATATGTCAGTCCCGCCATCCCGGGAATCAGTCTGGTGAACCTTCGCTGCACTCCCTCAATAGCAAGAATGTCCTTCCTCAAGTTAGGAGACCAAAACTGTACACAATACTCCAGGTGTGGCTTCACCAAGGCCCTGTACAACTGTAGTAACACCTCCCTGCCCCTGTACTCAAATCCCCTCGCTATGAAGGCCAACATGCCATTTGCTTTCTTAACCGTCTGCTGTACCTGCATGCCAACCTTCAATGACTAATGTACCATGACACCCAGGTCTCGTTGCACCTCCCCTTTTCCTAATCTGTCACCATTCAGATAATAGTCTGTCTCTCTGTTTTTACCACCAAAGTGGATAACCTCACATTTATCCACATTATACTTCATCTGCCATGCATTTGCCCTCACCTAACCTATCCAAGTCACTCTGCAGCCTCATAGCATCCTCCCCGCAGCTCACAATGCCACCCAACTTAGTGTCATCCACAAATTTGGAGATACTACATTTAATCCCCTCATCTAGGTAAGAGCCAGAACGATTTTAACCTCCCACCTGCAAGATTTCTGCTGAGAGCACAAGGTTAAAATCGCTCCCGATGTTTCCTTGATAGCTTAGTGGATAAATGCCTTGCGCAGTGTAGAATTGAGTCAGGTAGGCCAGAAGGTATGAGTTTTCAACCCTAATCGAGCTCATCTCAGCCAGGGCAGTGGATTTGAACATTATAATTGAACTTGGTGCCTCTGAGCTCGTAAAGGTAAACAGATCAGCCAAGGTTTCCATTCCTAATCATTATCTATTGAATTTGGCTCGAAGGTCTAGTGTGGATGTTGGGTGAGGACAGAATTAGGTTCGGCTCTGTTTGCACATGAAGACTGACCACTTCAACAAGGTACCAGAGAGCTAGCTGGTGATGTTATATCCCAGCAAGACTCCTTAGTTTCAGGAGAGGAGGAAAAGAGAGGAAATTTGAAATCAAACAAACGGTAAACAACGGAGAGAGACATCACATTTGTCTCCACAAACCTTCTCGCCAGTCGCCATTCTCTTGCTCGAAGAGAAGTCTTTCAAGGATCGTGTCACTTCCCTGGAGAGAAAAATTCTTGTTTAGCTGCATTTCAACACGACAGTTACACAATCTCAGCTGTTGATGTGCTTTACAGAAGTGGAGATGTTTTTTCCCCCCCGGTTGACTACCTCGTTCAAGAAACTTATTTTTTTGAGCACACAAGCACTAATTGAACATTTGCGATCGATCCATTTGATTCTGAGGCATACTTAACATTACCCACTCAAACCTGGATACTGCCCCAAATAGTTCAGTTCATAAGTTGGGCACTTCCCTATTCACAGTGTACAGCACCCAACCACAACCAAGAGAATGTCTCTTAGCCTTAACTACAGGTTTATAAGAAGCCGAGCCCATGAATTCAAGGCAATTATGTGCTCTGCACTTGTGATCTCAATGAACTCAACTGTCAGGTCATAAGGCTAAGTTTGGTAAAACTACAGCCCGAGAGTGCGGCCTCAACAAATGTGTCTTGTAATATTCCCCATGGCTCTTTGTAATGAGTATGGCTTCAGAATAGACTTTATGGAGATCCATTGGGAATGACTAACTCCAGCTTCACCCGAGTTTGGTTAGGATGTGCACTGCAAGCGATCAAAAGGACAAACTGCACTGGTGGCTAAGATCACCAGCACATGACCCCTAAATATGTGCCATTTGGAATAATTCAGATATTGGAGAACACGACACGCAGTAATTCAAATTAAATGTACCCTTTGAATTTTCAATATGGATGCTGCAGCTCAGAAGACTTGAAGGTGTCATAGAAAAATAACTGCAGTAAGCGGGGAAATGAATGTAGTTAGGATTCAGGTATCAGTAAGCAAGTCGAGTGAAATCCAATGGGCTGGATTTGCTGATTTCGGGGCGGTAATGGTGGCGGGGCGGTAAAGATTGCGCCCGGGAACAGTTTGCGCCTCAGTCAGCAAAATTGGGCCGCTGGGCCCCGAGTGTGGGGCGGGGCGGGGCGGGGCCCCGAGTGTGGGGCGGGGCGAGGCCCCGAGTGTCCCGAGTGTGGGGCGGGGCCCCGAGTGTGGGGTGGGGCACGAGGGGAGGCGTTACACACCTCTATCGGGGTGCTAGGCCGGCTGAGCATGGGACAATCCTGAGCTAAACAGCCGGCCCGGGAGCGCTCTGAGAGAGGCCTAAGAAGAAAAAGTAAAACCTGAAAACAAACTGATAAAACATTCCCAATACTTAGCCCAGGCCACCACAACATAAATCGCAAAAAAAATTAAAAGCAAAAGCAATCAGACTTACCTGAGTTGGGCATTATTTACCTCACTGCGACCGGTATAGGTCGGACCGCCCATTTTCGCAGACAGTCCCAGGACGGCGCGCTGCGGGGCGTACGGGTCGGGCGGGAGTCCAAAAGCGAGCCAGTGTTGCAAGCAGGGGCTTGCCTCTTCCGGGCGGAACTGCTCCACGCCCCGTCAAAAGCGGCCCCGAAAACCCCAGCGGGTGCTGGAAGCAAACCGCCCGCCCACTGAGCTCACCGCCGCCATTGCCGCCGCCTCCCCTCCCCGGGCAAAAACAGAGACACAAATCACCGGGAAATCCGCCCCAATGTTTATATTCTAATTTACGATCACTCATCTCAGCCTGCTGTCCTCGCAGGATGCCTGGGAGCACAGCACTTGCAGTCTGTGCTGTCATTCATTCCCAGCAGGATAAATGACGTCTGCTCTAGTGACTGCACTGTATGTCATAATTTTCAAACTGAGGTACGCAGACCTCAGAGAGACTTCAGAATTTCACGTGCATCTGCAAGGTGATCAAATGTTTGTCTGTCTACAACCTGGCATAGCATGCCTACCTAGCCTCTGCTTAAATGCATTCTATATTCAACATGTCTATATTTGTGCATTTCTGTTGGTACCTATGATTTAATACCGGGCAATGATAATACTTATTTCCTTCTGGTAGCTGACACAGTCTTTTAGAATTCGGACAGGGCCTCCTATGAGTGTGTGGGTACTTGCAGAGAATTCCCCGATACAGGAAAGTTTAACTGCTGTAAATTAGTTTATTCTATAAACCATTGGCTGAGAGTAAAGCAGTGCAAAGGTAACAGCCGATTCAGCTGCTTACCCTCCCCTGTAAATGACGGTGACCACGTGAAGGGATGCAGGTCCTTCCATTATCGTACATTTAAGAAACAGTAAGTAACCTTTTTATATTGGCCTCCGAGCAGTCGGAGGTGACAATGTAGTAAAACGATCGTCCATGAACACAATTACACATGTAACTATAATCAGCTCAACCTCTCCAAATGTTCTTAGAAATGGCAGTAGATGTTAAGTAACAGGCTTTTTTTTCTTGGTCACAAAGCAATTTTGAAATGAATGTTCCACAACCAGTACAGAAATGCAAAACAAAGACTGGGACATACTGGGACACCTCTGCAATATGTTTGTGACGCAGAGTGATCCAGAGGTCATCATCCTCATCCAGAAGGACCTCCTTGACCCGGTTGTCTCCAATTCCACTCGTTTCGTACCTGAGCGGGTGAAAAATAACAGATCAACTTAACTAGAAAATCAGATCAAATGAAATTACTCTTCGATTTCTGAGGTGCTGAGGTGAATGATCAGCCATGATCTTATTGAATGGTGGTGCAGACTCGAAGGGCCGAATGGCCTGCTCCTGCACCTATTTTTTAATGTTCCTATCTTTCATCAACAGTGCTTTGGAACCTGGGTCTACTTGTTACGCTGGCTCCACCACCCTTTCTTGAGTCTTTCTGCAACACATGCTACGCCTGGACAAAAGCTTGGGCAAGTAATCTGCTCCCATGCCCTGAAATTACCCACTGGGTTGTGCACAGAGACAGCCCAAAGACAATTCTTCTTTTGGTGTGCAATATTTCTTCTGGCGCACCTTGTGAATAAGCAGCGGATGTCAGCTTCATGCTCCCCCCCTCCCCACTGTGGCTCTAAGAGGTCAAAATTGGTTATGGCCGTTTTTGAGGCGGTGTCACTGCCCGAGTGCTGATTTTAGCACTGGGCATTAGGTGCAGCCTCAAATTGCTAAATTCATTTCTAACTCCCAAAGATGAGAGAGCAGCGTTGAAAAGAGGCGTTGCGCACTCATCCTCAGCTGCCAATGGGACGGAAGCTCAGGGGGCCGACTCAATTTCCCATCGGGAGGATGCTGCCACGCTCAGAAAGAAAAGGGAAGGAAAAAAATCCGAAAACTTCTCCAATCCACACACACACTTCCCCGCTCTTAAACAAATCAAAACATGCAGAAATAAATAAAGAGAAAAACTTACCTTCCTTTCTGGGCGATTCCGCCCGAGAACAGCTCTTTAACCACCGCTTTTATCCTGGCTGTACGGCTGCCTATTTGTAGCCGTACAGAGCAAATATTGCGCTAGAGGCGTCAAAGAGACTTGGTACGCTGGATGACATCACCACACGGGTGGCATTAGCTGGCACAGCGTTGCCTCGGCACCTGTGCCAAAGAGCCGACTGCATTTCAGCTGGGGTGTGGACACCGCTTACCGACGACGGTCGGCCTTTGCCGCCTGTTTGATGCCTACCGCCGGTGGTAACGGGCGTTGTCTACAAGCCAATTTCGACCCCTAAGTGTGGTGAATCATGATTAAATCTACATCTGACCAATCTGTATGGCAGCACATTGGCCTCGGAATATTCTTTTTTTATAGCTGTCATGTTGGTTTGTAAAAAGATAAACTGCAAAACAACAATGAAGGCTCCTGCAGTTCACCAGCAGCCATGGCATTTGCTCAATGCTATCAATGGGAACGTCGCTAACCTACAAACAGTGCTGGAACAAAACCACCTCAGCAGCAGTTCCATAACCATGTACACTTCACTTTTCAGACAAGTACCTGGTTACCTCAGATATTGTACTGAGGAGCGAGGTGTGCGTAACATGGGCACCAGAATATAAAATAAAGTTGCAATGTTGAATCAAAAATAATATTATGCAAACTAATTCTGCATTAAAGCAGGCCGAGTCTGTTTGCTTATAAAATATGAATGTGTTTGTATGATTTTCATTGTCTTATCAGCTGAATTGGTAAGTAGTTTTTCTTTTTCTTTTCTATATCAGTAAGTAAACTTTTAACATTGTTGTTGGCAAATTAAGTTTATCTAGGGGTTAAGTCATGGCAGGAGAGCTCGGACACGTGTTCTGTTCTTCCTGCAGATCCTGACGGACCGCATTGCGGCACTGGAGCTGCAGGTGGATTCACTCTGGAGCATCCACAATGCTGAGAATGACGTGAATAGCACGTTTAGTGAGTTGGTCACACTGCAGGTAAAAGGTCCACAGCCAGATAGGGAATGGGTGACCAACAGGAAGAGTAGAGCAAGGAAGGTAATGCAGGGGTCCCCTGTGGTCATCCCCCTGCAAAACAGATATATCACTTTGAGTGCTGTTGAGGGGGATGACTCATCAGGGGAGGGCAGCAGCAGCCAAGTTCATGGCGCTGTGGCTGGCTCTGCTGCACAGGAGGGCAGGAAAAAGAGTGGGAGAGCAATAGTGATAGGGGATTCAATTGTAAGGGGAATAGATAGGCGTTTCTGCGGCCGCAACCGAGATGGTATGTTGCCTCCCTGGTGCAAGGGTCAAGGATGTCTCGGAGCGGGTGCAGGACATTCTGAAAAGGGAGGGTGAACAGCCAGTTGTCGTGGTGCATATAGGTACCAATGACATAGGTAAAAAATGGGATGAGGTCCTACGAGGTGAATTTAGGGAGCTAGGAGCTAAATTAAAAAGTAGGACCTCAAAAGTAGTAATCTCAGGATTGCTACCAGTGCCACGTGCTAGTCAGAGTAGGAATCGCATGATAGCTCAGAAGAATACGTGGCTTGAGGGGTGGTGGGACCAGTACAATCCGGATGGTCTGCACCTGGGCAGGACCGGAACCAATGTCCTAGGGGGAGTATTTGCTAGTGCTGTTGGGGAGGAGTTAAACTAATATGGCAGGGGGATGCGAATCTATGCAGGGAGACAGAGGGAAATAAAATGGAGTCAGAAGCAAAATATAGAAAGGAGAATAGTAAAAGTGGAGGGCAGAGAAACCCAAGGCAAAAAACAAAAAGGGCCACATTACAGCAAAATTCTAAAGAGGCAAAATGTGTTAAAAAAACAAGTCTGAAGGCTCTGTGCCTCAATGCGAGGAGTATTCGGAATAAGATGGATGAATTAACTGTGCAGATAGCAGTTAACGGATACGATGTGATTGGCATCAGGGAGACATGGCTCCAGGGAGACCAAGGCTGGGAACTCAACATCCAAGAGTATTCAGCATTTAGGAAGGATAGACAGAAAGGAAAAGGAGGTGGGGTGGCGTTGCTGGTTAAAGATGAAATCAATGCAATTGTAAGGAAGGACATTAGCCTGGATGATGTGGAATCGGTATGGGTGGAGCTGTGGAATTCCAAAAGGCAGAAAACGCTAGTGGGAGTTGTGTATAGACCACCAAATAGTAGTAGAGGTTGGGGACAGCATCAAACAAGAAATAAGGGATGTGTGCAATAAAGGTGCAGCAGTATTCATGGACGACTTTAATCTACACATTGATTGGACTAACCTATCTGGTAGCAATGCGGTGGTGTATTAGGGATGGTTTTCTAGACCAATATGTCGAGGAACCAACCAGGGAGCTGGCCATCTTAGACTGGGTGATGTGTAATGAGAAGGGACTAATTAGCAATCTTGTTGTGCGAGGCCCCTTGGGGAAAAGTGACCATAATATGGTAGAATTCCTTATTAAGATGGAAAGTGACAAAGTTAATTCGGAAACTAGGGTCCTGAACTTAAGGAAAGGTAACTTCGATGGTATGAGGCGTGAATTGGCTAGAATAGACTAGCAAACAATACTCAAAGGGTTGACGGTGGATAAGCAATGGCAAACATTTAAAGATCACATGGATGAACTTCAGCAAATGTACATCCCTGACTGGAGTTAAAATAAAACTGGGAGGGTGGCTCAACCGTGGCTAACAAGGGAAATTAAGGATAGTGTTAAAGCCAAGGAAGAGGCATATAAATTGGCTAGAAAAAGCAACAAACCTGAGGACTGGGAGAAATTTAGAATTCAACAGAGGAGGACTAAGGGTTGAATTAAGAGGGGGGATATAGAGTATGAGAGGAAGCTTGCAGGGAATATAAAAACTGACTGCAAAAGCTTCTATCAATATGTGAAGAGAAAAAGATTAGTGAAGACAAATGTAGGTCCCTTGCAGTCAGATTCAGGTGAAATTATAATGGGGAACAAAGAAATGGCAGATCAATTGAACCAACACTTCGGTTCTGTCTTCACGAAGGAAGATACAAATAACCTTCCGAAGGTACTAGGGGACAGTGGGTCTAGTGAGAAGGAGGAACTGAAGGATATCCTTATTAGGCGGGAAATAGTGTTCGGGAAATTGATGGGATTGAAGGCCGATAAATCCCCGGAGCCTGATAGTCTGCATCCCAGAGTGCTCAAGGATGTGGCCCTAGAAATAGTGGATGCATTGGTGATCATTTTCCAACAGTCTATCAACTCTGAATCTGTTCCCATGGACTGGAGGGTAGCTAATGTAACACCACTTTTTAAAAAAGGAGGGAGAGAGAAGACAGGTACATAACATAAGAACATAAGAATTAGGAACAGGAGTAGGCCATCTAGCCCCTCGAGCCTGCTCTGCCACTCAACAAAATCAAGGCTGATCTGGCCGTGGACTCAGCTCCACTTACCCGCCCGCTCCCCATAACCCTTAATTCCCTTATTGGTTAAAAATCTATCTGTCTGTGATTTGAATACATTCAATGAGCTAGCCTCAACTGCTTCCCTGGGCAGAGAATTCCATAGATTCACAACCCTCTGGGAGAAGAAATTCCTTCTCAACTCAGTTTTAAATTGGCTCCCCTGTATTTTGAGGCTGTGTCCCCTAGTTCTAGTCTCCCCGACCAGTGGAAACAACCTCTCTGCCTCTATCTTGTCTATCCTTTTCATTATTTTAAATGTTTCTATAAGATCACCCCTCATCCTTCTGAACTCCAACGAGTAAAGACCCAGTCTACTCAATTATCATCATAAGGTAACCCCCTCATCTCCGGAATCAGCCTAGTGAATCGTCTCTGTACCCGCTCCAAAGCTAGTATATCCTTCCTTAAGTAAGGTGACCAAAACTGCATGCAGTACTCCAGGTGCGGCCTCACCAATACCCTGTACAGTTGCAGCAGGACCTCCCTGCTTTTGTACTCCATCCCTCTCGCAATGAAAACCAACATTCCATTCGCCTTCCTGATTACCTGCTGCACCTGCAAACTAACTTTTTGGGATTCATGCACAAGGACCCCCAGATCCCTCTGCACCGCAGCATGTTGTAATTTCTCTCCATTCAAATAATATTCCCTTTTACTGTTCTTTTTCACAAGGTGGATGACCTCACATTTTCCGACATTGTATTCCATCTGCCAAACCTTAGCCTATTCGCTTAACCTATCTAAATCTCTTTGCAGTCTCTCTGTGTCCTCTACACAACCCGCTTTCCCACTAATCTTTGTGCCATCATCAAATTTTGTTACACTACACTCTGTCCCCTCTTCCAGGTCATCTATGTATATTGTAAACAGTTGTGGTCCCAGCACCGATCCCTGTGGCACACCACTAACCACCGATTTCCAACCCGAAAAGGACCCATTTATCCTGACTCTCTGCTTTTTGTTAGCCAGCCAATTCTCGATCCATGCTAATACATTTCCTCTGACTCCGCGTACCTTTATCTTCTGCAGTAATCTTTTGTGTGGCACCTTATCGAATGCCTTTTGGAAATCTAAATACACCACATCCATCGGTACACCTCTATCCACCATGCTCGTTATATCCTCAAAGATTTCCAGTAAATTCGTTAAACATGATTTCCCCTTCATGAATCCATGTTGCGTCTGCTTGATTGCACTATTCTTATCTAGATGTCCCGCTATTTCTTCCTTAATGATAGCTTCAAGCATTTTCCCCACTACAGATGTTAAACTAATCGGGTAATTATAGACCGATTAGCTTGACATCAGTAGTGGGGAAAATGTTGGAATCAATCATTAAGGATGAAATAGCAGCGCATTTGGAAAACAGTGACACGATCGGTCCAAGTCAGTATGGATTTATGAAAAGGAAATCATGCTTGTCGAATCTTCTGGAATTTTTTGAGGATGTAACAAGTAGAGTGGATAAGGGAGAACCAGTGGATGTGGTGTATTTGGACTTTCAAAAGGCTTTTGACAAGGTCCCGTACAAGAGATTTTTGTGCAAAATCAAAGCACATGGTATTGGGGGTAATATACTGACGTGGATAGGGAACTGGTTGGCAGACAGGAAGCAGAGAGTCGGGATAAACGGGTCCTTTTAAGAATGGCAGGCAGTGACTAGTGGGGTGCCGCAGGGATCAGTGCTGGTACCTCAGCTCTTTACAATATACATTAACGATTTGGATGAAGGACTAGAGTGTAATATCTCCCAAGTTTGCAGATTACACTAAACTGGGTGGCGGTGTGAGCTGTGAGGAGGACGCTAAGAGGCTGCAGAGTGACTTGGACAGGTTAGGTGAGTGGGCAAATGCATGGCAGATGCAGTATAATGTGGATAAATGTGAGGTTATCCATTTTGGGGGCAAAAACACAATGGCAAAATATTATCTGAATGGCGGCAGACTAGGAAAAGGGGAGGTGCAACGAGACCTGGGTGTCATGGTTCATCAGTCACTGAAAGTGGGCACGCATGTACAGCAGGCGGTAAAGAAGGCAAATGGTATGTTGGCCTTCATAGCTAGGGGATTTGAATATTGAAGCAGCGAGATCCTAATGCAGTTGTACAGGGCCTTAGTGAGGTCTCACCTGGAATATTGTGTTCAGTTTTGGTCTCCTAGTCTGAGGAAGGACGTTCTTGCTATTGTGGGAGTGCAGCGAAGGTTCACCAGACTGATTCCATGGATGGCTGGGCTGTCATATGAGGAGAGACTGGATCAACTGGGCCTTTATTCACTGGAGTTTAGAAGGATGAGAGAGGATCTCATAGGAACATATAAGATTCTGATGGGACTGGACAGGTTAGATCTGGGAAGAATGTTCCCGATGTTGGGGAAGTCCAGAACCAGGGGCCATAGTCTTAGGATAAGAGGTAGGCCATTTAGAACTGAGTTGAGGAGAAACTTCTTCACTCAGAGAGTTGTTAACCTGTGGAATTCCCTGCCGCAGAGAGTTGTTGATGCCAGTTCATTGGATATATTCAAGAGGGATTTAGATATGGCTCTTACGGTTAACAGGATCAAGGGGTATGGAGAAAAAGCAGGAAAGGGGTACTGAAGGAATGATCAGCCATGATCTTATTGAATGGCAGTGCAGGCTTGAAGGGCCGAATGGCCTACTCCTGCACCCATGTTTCTATGAATCTAGCAAAGCAAGCTGGAAAATTGAACAAGATTCAAATGTGGAAATTGTGTGGTGCAATGGTAAGAGGAACTGTCCTCTCTGAGCTGACTTTCAATCTAAGTCAGATTGGAATCAAAGCTCTCTTGTTTTGCGTCATTTTCCTTTTGCTTGTTAAAGTCCTTGCTTAAAATGAGTCTCAACCCAATTCAAGGTGGATGTGGATTCAGAGTGAGCACTGAATGCAATTTGGCAATCTCGTCCAATAGAAGAAGACAAAATGGAGATATCCAGTCGGTGCACTGGAGGATGATCTTTGGATGAGGTTAAGATCCACTGTCGAAGACGAATTAGAGAGTGTTAGTTTGCATCTGGCCTGTGTTGTATCTGACCTGGATGACATCGGATGCTAAAAGTTGAAAAACATGTTCCAAAGCCAGTACTGTCTTGATGAGTGTAAATATGTACCTTCCACCAGCCGATTTAAAAATAAAACATTCAATTCTTACATGGTGTGGATTAGATAAGGAAAACACAACTAGACACAAATCAGACAAGCAGAGGTAACCATTACCCTGCACTTGGGGTAGTTGTTGGTATTATCTGAAAGCTCTGATCTGAACAATGATAAAGTATACAGGCTAAGTGAAATGGTAGAAAACAGTGCCTCTCACTTGTAAACATCATTTTCAACAGGCAGCAAGTCATAGGTCATGGCCTGGAAGGTCAACTCATGGAGTACAGGAGATGCTGGGTCAAACCCACGGTCAACGATCAATAGCTGTGAGCGAGCTTTGTCGGGGCCCTGAAATCAGAGATTTCAATTATAAGAAGTAGATACAAGCTCATTAAATTTTACACAATAATGATCCACGCTTGTTCATTTAAATATATCTTGGAACAATCGCCCTTCACTTCATCGGTCACTGATGTGCCACCACTTCTGATTGATAAACGTTGACCAACGTGGGAGCCATGGTGAAGCATTTCTTTTCCGTCTGCATTTGGTTCTGTCAGGTCCTCGGAAGCAACTTACACCATTCTCGATTAAAAGAAAAGGCGATGAGCCAGATTGCAGAGCTCCTGCAATCCCAATTGTTGGCAGTTTAGCAGCAGCATTGTGGGATGGTTTCTGCACTTGCTTCCCTCCCCCTCTCTGCTGAGAAGGTAGCTGGCCTGCCGGCTCAAATTAAGAAAGCTACATGTTTGCGATTGAGTGTGTGACCATGCGCCCTGCGGCTCTGTGCATTGTTACCTCAGTGAGTAGCCACAGACTATGGCCCAAATTTTCCCCAGCACTGTGAGTTTTTTGGTGCCGAAGCCCAGATTCCCCAGTCTTGGGGCGCCGACGTGTGCTACCAGCGCCAGAGTGTTTGGCGCCATACATTCTGCCGCTGGTGTACCTGTGAAGAAGGTTCCTGCGCCATTTCTGGGCTTAAGGCCAAGTTTCCACCCTACGAAAATTTTTAGCCCAGCGCAGACCCTATAATCACCGTAGGAAAAAACCCGACCTTCAGTTGGAGAAACCCGCACTGGCCCGCTCCTAACCCCAGGCGAATGGACTCCCTCGCTAAAACTTTAACTATTAGCACAATTTAAAATACTACATTAGCAGTAACTAAGTATAAAAAGAAAACTTACCAAAAATGCTGCTCCTGCGATGTTAAAGCCAGTTTGGGCGTTTTGTGCGCACGCGCCATGCGTTTAAAAAAAAATAATAATTTGTGCATTGCACAAGTTCAATTACTTGCCCGTTTTCTTTTTCAGGAGCGCGTGAGCGGTGCGGTTCCGGCGCACACTGGAAGCCACGCCCAGCAAATTCCTCTCGGGTAGCACCGGCACCAGAAGGTGCCTATGGGGGAAGGAGACTTTGGTTTTTTATTTTCAGCGTTGATGGGCGTCCAGGTAAGTGACGCCATTATTTTTTTTAGGGAAAGTTGGGCCCATAGTAACAGAGATTAGTGATATTCGTGAACCTCAGAGATTACCACTTTGTAACGATTGTCTTGCAATTATGTTACACATCACCATTTAATACATGCATAAGCAAGCCAGACAGCTGCAGCAGGAAAGCATGAACAGGCTGGGTCTCTTTTTTTCTTGAAAAAAGAAAGTTGAGCGGTGATCGAATAGAGGTCTTTAAAATTATGAAAGGTTTTGATCGAGTGGATACAGAGAGAATGAGGCAGAAATTCCGCTCTCCTGGGTCTGTACGGGGCGAGTACGGACCCAGGAAGGCATCGCAAAAGCCGGTTTTAGCACACAATACGCATTCGCCGAAAACCGGCTTTTCCGATCTGTCAAGCTCCAGACAGATCCTCTCAGGAGCGAGGACATTTGCACGGGCAGAATTGCGGGATTTACCCATATCTTTGCCAGCAAATGTCCTCAAAACTCTTGCACCTGATAAAAGCATAGCCTACTGTTACAGGCGTAAAAGTTTTAAAATACACAAAAACATTTCAAAATAAAATAAGAAAAACACATTTTATTGTGAAAAACCCTCCCACTTATGGTAAGTTTATTTTAAACCATAATTAAAAAAACATTTTTTTGAAATTGGAAATGTTTTTAATATAATACATAAATAACTAATTTAAATTAATAAAAATATGTGGTGTATTTTTCAATTTTTTATTATTGGTTTTGTGTGTTTGGGGGGTTTCTCATTCATAATATTGGGAACTCCAACTTACGGAGTTTCCATTATTATGAATGAGAACATACTTTACCTGATTGGCTGCCCAGAGCCATGTGACTACAGCTCCAGCCCTCCCCATGTCCCGACGTGCACGTGCTGCGATGCGCAGTCAGTGGTCTCAGGACCGGGAACTCGCGTGGGCGCAGCAGATAGGTAAGTGCGGATTTTAAAATTTTTTACCCGATCGCCCGCGGGAAGCATCCGACCGGGATTTCTGGGCCATTGTTTCCACTTGTGGGGAAGAGCATAACTAGAGGCCATCAATATAAGATCGTCACTAAGAAATCCAATAGGAAATTCAGAAGGAACTTCTTTACCCAGAGAGTGGTGAGAATGTGGAACTCGCTCCCACAGGGAGTGGTTGAGGTGAATAGTATCGATGCATTTAAGGGGAGGCTGGACAGGCATATGAGGGAGGAGGGAATAGAGGGTTATGCTGATAGATTTAGATGGGGAAAGACGGGAGGAGGCTCAAGTAGACCATAAACGCCTGTATGAGCCAAGTGGCCTGTTTCTGTGCCGTATATCCTATGTAATCCTATGCAACTTTCAGCAGATCTGTATTACTGCATCCCTGTTACTATGCCATTAACAATCTCAATTCATGAATATCACTAACAGCTATGATACAACTTCTAAACTACCTGTATTATTTAACCTCTTGTGCAATGGAGAGTGAAATAAAAGATCCATGCTCTACTGTAGTTCATGTAATATCAATGCTCCAACTTTTTATCCAGTAACTTCAACCCATCTGTAAGAAACAACTTGTTCAATTTGACATTTCTTTCAAAATATAAGCTCAATTTCTCAGGCTTTTAGAAGTTGGTCTCTTATTGCAAAAGTATGTTTATCCACCACTGCTAAGTCCAAATGGTGAAGAGCTTCATACTTAATTGTTGCCCTACATAGGGAACATTATCTATTCCATCTCATAAATAAGAGTTAAAAATAGAAGCAAGACATGCAAATCATTGATGGGGAAGGTGCTGCAAATTGTTTCAAGACAATTGTCAAACTTTAGTGCACCCAGATCTGTAAATGGCCTTGTAAATCTGTGCTAAGGGAACTGGCTCCGCTGAGATCTGCTCTGCCACAGTTTCTAATGGCACTGATCTACCTTCTGGTGCTTACACTTCCCTCCGTGGGGTGAAGCTCATTATCTATTCACTGTTTGTGGATTTATCGGCTTGTGCACAAATTGGAAAGCGTGTCGGAGTGAAGCTAGTTTCAAGCCCACGACTATTGATAACGTTAAACCAGTCCAGAGATGTCTAAATGTAATATCAATGCTCCAACTTTTTATCCAGTAACTTCAACACATCTGTAATAAACAATTTGTTCAATTTGACAATTCTTTCAAAATATAAGCTCAATTTCATCTCATAAATAAGAGCTACAATGGGTTTTGCTCACGGTTTTGGTATTAATGAACTACTGAGTTAAGTTATAATCTTATCAAAATTTTGGCGCACTGACAATTTCAAAAGAGAATTGGATAAATACTTGAAGGGAGGAAAAAAAAATGAGAGGGCAATGGGAAAAGAGGAAGTGGGATTGATTGAATAGCTCTAGCAAAGGCACAGGCATGATAAGCTGAATGGCCTTCTGTTCTGTATCATTCTATTATTCTATGACACACCTCAATAGACGAAAACAATTATCCAGTGTAAATGAGATCAACACGGATGAATAAACCATCAATATGAAAAGACCTTGGGCTGGAAATTCATCAACCTTCCGCCGCGTTTTTCGGCGGTATTTCGCCGTTGTGGGCGGTAAACGGTGTGACGGGAAATACCCCAAAGTCTTCCACCGGCGGTTTTGAAATACCGCTGGGGAGCAAACCGCCGGCGTGCAAGACTGGAAAAAGTTCTTTTGCCCAAGTTTGGTCACAGCGGTGACCCGTAGATAGGGTAAAAAAAAACGGCGAGGAAAAATCTGTTGGTGCAGCCCTTGGAAATGGCGGTGAGTATGAAAACCTGCAAAAAATGCAAATCAAAGTTTATTTTTAAATTCTTTTGCAGCGATTCACTAGAAAAGGGTCTGGTGAATGTTTTGCGATTTTTAAATTTTTTGGAAAGGTATTTTTTTGTGTTTTCCCCTCCCTGGGCCCAACTCACAGCGGTATCGGCCGTGGAGAAAAGTTGCAGAAAATTCGCGGTTTCCGCCGCGAATCCTCATGCAACGCCGATTTTTCCCGCCGGGCGGATTTTTCCCATTTTTTTCCCGAATCTTCCGCCTCCAAATCATAGCGGAGTCTTAGCGGTTCTTTTGGCGGCAAGAACCTGCTATGACCCAAACCCGGAATTTCCACTGAGAATATTGCGAAGTGTTGTTAAATTGCGAACTAGAGTTCTGAAGGAAAGTATTGCCCTTAATAGGCTGGGAGTTGCCACAGGCAGATCGTGGAAAAGGATATTTGCATCTGATTTTATCTACTGATTTCTACTAAAAACAGTTTAAAAAAAAATATTTGAATCAATCCTCAAATATGTTTATGTTTAAATATACAGGTGTCGTGTCGAGAATCTGAACACCTCCTCAGTGGGGCCTGTCCGAACGACGACAACTCTTTAGCGGGGCCCGCCCGATGACATCCTCCTCGACGGGGCTGGACGGCCCGAACAGCCCCTCAGTGAGAATTCCTCCCCCACCCCCCTTTCCTGATGTTCCAAAATCCGGAAATACCTGAACCTGGGCTCGAGTGTTTCCGGATTCGTGACATCAGAAAGCAAATCGAAAGTCCGGGAAAGCCTGGAATCCGGAACGGCCTCGCTCCCGAGGGCTCTGGATTTTAGGTGCTGCACCTGTATAACGAGCTTTTAAGCCGTGTAGATTGGAAGTAGCTGATCAATGAATGGAATTTTCTCACTTTGACCGAATAGGAAGCCAGCACCCCTGAGCCATTTTGTTGTTGTGGAAGAGGTGCATTCTCACGATGCATTAGAATCATAGAAAGAATTGTAGAAATTTACGGCCATTGTGTCTGCGTCGGCTGGAAAAGAGCTAGCCACTGGATGTGACAAGTCGGCTATTAAAGCAGAACCATTTCTACCTCTCGTTATGTGTAAAACACTTACCTCGCCCATAGTTGGATCGTCAGCTTTGTATGCATCTAGTTTGTCTTGCACCAGCTGTGCAAGCATGGCGTTCTCTTTATAATCACTGGGAATGGAAAAGGCAGCACATTATTGGAGAGATACCCACACAACAGGTTTTCAATAAATCTCTTACTTTTCAAAGTAGCAGGGCTGCAGTTGGGAATTACATTACAAACATTTTACAAAACAGTAAATCCTCTTAATGACTGTGCCTCTCTTTTGACATTTTCTTCAAACTTTGACACAATTTAGATTAGATTTTGCAGATCGGAGCCCTTGGTGCAGCTGAACAACTTGAATTAGATCCATCAAACAATACTGTGCATCTGGCTGATCAGACAATGCGCGTGTGTGTCTCTCTGTAGGTCTATATGTAACTGAGCGGATTTGACAGACCTGCCCTCTGAATTTTCTACCTGTGAAGTGTTTTCCCCCTCCTTGAGTGTGCCAACTTTCCATAACAAAATTACAATTCAACCAGGGCATCAGGACACAGCATAGCGACTTATGAATGAATTGTAGCACTGGCTGGCCTCCAGTCCAGATAGTTTGAAATGGTTCCATCCATGATGGCCTGCGGTTTCCATGAGATTCCTTACGGCATGAAAAAGCATGGAGCAAGAACACACCATATGGGCTGCTAAGCCCACTCCTTCCACAGTCCATGTCCAATCTGTCGTATCATGGACTCCCCTACCTAATCTCCTGATGAAACTGTCTGCATAAATACTCACTGATATGAAAAGAGAGCTAAGAAAATCTCAGGAATATTTACCCATCCCCATTTCCTTCATTCAATCACAGCCCACTGCTCTCCAAAGGCAATTAGGGTTTAACTTCAGTTACGCCCGGTCTGGGGGAGGTAACCGAGGCGAGGTGGGGCTTCGTGCGCCCGGCGCGGAGGTCCCGCCCCGGCCGCGGAATTCGGGTTACCGCCCCTCACAGGAAGTGGATGCAATGTCGCGTGCTCCACTTCCTTTTGGGGAGGGTTCGGGGGCGTTACGTGGTCTCTCCGCATAGTGCTTGTGCGTTTCAATGCCCTTCCCATTCCGCTGAAGGGGAAGGATGCTGCAAACTCTGCAGGCCTGCACTGAGACACCAGGACTACAGGGTGCCGTGGTCACAGCCCGGCACCGAGACGGAGTACCGGGCCGCATGATCGTGGGCCAGACCCCGCGAAAAGAGCGGGCAACCATCCGACCAGTAGGGGGCGGGGGGAATAAAAGATGGCGGCGTGTGGCGCAGCGCACCTCCCCTATAACGTTCGCCAGGCGATGGGTGAACGGCCCAGTTTGCGACCTGCGAGGCTGGTGTTGACATCGCTCTCAGTGGCCTCATGGGGCGCTGGCCAATTTCTGTTGCGGGACGAAAAGGGGTCGGTGCATATGGCGATGACATCATCGGCGGAGGTGCAGTGGCCCGGGGTGCTACTGGCGGGGATGCGGTGCTACCATTTTCGTGTCTCCACTAACTCCCGCGGCAGCCTGTAGCACCCCGTTAATGCTTCACAGAAGCGCTAACAGGAGGCGCAGAACAGGGGAATTTTGGTCCAATATTCCTCCCCTCCGCCTTCCATTCCCACTAGCACCTATATTCAAAGCGGGTCCCTTTTCCAATACTGTTCGGTGAGCATCAGGGCTAGCCTCACTGTGGGATGCAACAGCCTGCTAGGTAAAATGACAGGGGCATCTTTAACAAAGGTGCTCTTACCCCCTGTATCTGACTGCTGGGTACTCTTTCAGTGTGGCACAGAGGGTTGCAATCTGCTCTGCCAATCGTTCCATGAGAGGGTTTCGCATCTGTGTCTTGTGGGGGCTGTAGAAGCTCTGGAATGCATCTGGTACATCCAGGGAGTAAACCTGAAACACAGGAAACCACTGATTAACTCGGGAGCCTATAGATCAGGACGCAGCAATGACATTTTATTCACAAAGTGTGGTCTGGTTGACAATGAGAGGGCAGACCAATTCCTAAACTAGTATCTGTATGGCACTGCACAAGCAGTCTCGCCATCACAAAGCTGCAGAATGTGGTGCCCCTGTGTGCGGCTGATCGTCAATCAATATGATAATCCGACAAGAGTCAGACCTAACGCCAGCTCAAACTGAGCATGTGCAGTTAGTCTATTCTGCGAGTGCCTTGCCCACTACAATCCACTTGTAAATGTAAAATCAGGTCAAACGACTTGATCAATATAGGTTTGTTTTTTTAAAAACAGCCATTTCACTTCCTGTACTATGTGCGCGTTTAGTTAAAAACCTGAATAATAACAGGGCAAACCCATGCTAACGTAAGCCGTTGGTATAAAGAAAGCAAAAGACTGCAGTGAGCAGAAACCCATCTGTTCATGGTCATGTGACTGGTTTCCTCATCGAATTGGAAGAATCTTCTGTTTGACAGATGGCCCTCGCAATCCTGGGAGCGAGGTTCTAATTGGTCAGCCGGCTGTAAGCACAGATATTTGCTGCAACAAACCATCACTGAGCCACTCAGCGGAGTGAGACAGCCTTGCACTAAATTATACACAACATGGATTGTGAAACTCAGCAGGGTCAGGAGCATTAAGAGATTGAGACAAAGCTAGTAAACGCAGTGAGGCCAGTGCTGTCAGTTCACTTCTCGAACATTTCTGCCACATTGAGACACATTCTTTACTCTGTTAGATAACATCCACAAAAAACAGATATAATTAAAAGGCAGTGCAGGATAAGTACAAAGTGCACAAACAAGCCATCCATATTTAGTGCTGATCTAGGACTTGCATCAATCCAAAATTCGATCCATAACCTTTAATATGTCTTTAGCAATCAAAGTACAGTTTGTCCTCAGGAAACTTTACTCAATAAGGAACTTATGCAGCAATCAGCATGGTCAGTTCAAAAGGTGAGTATACTTCTCCTTTTGAGACCTGGAGTTAATGGGGTCGATATTCACTGCCTTCGCCTGGCGTTAGCGGGGCCGTCAATGGATTCAAAATGGGGTAGGCTCCATTTTGGAAGGGGCCTATCACCGGGTGCCCAATGTGTCCGCCTGTTTCAGGCGACAGGCCTCTTTAATATGGAAAGTGGGGGGTTCTATGATTGAGATCAGAACTGGTCAGCGCCTGCGCTGTGCACACTGACCAGTTCCATAGGCGATGCTGCTGAAGAGGCCCGCCAAAAGTCAGTGTCGAATTATTTATGTAGGCCGCGGAGGAGCAGGAGTGCTCCTCTGGGGCCCAGAAAAATATTCTGGGCAACGTACCTTGCCTACAGCCACCTTGGGGCGCGATCTTCAGGCCTCAGTTCAGCGAGCTGCATCGGGACACCTGATTGGTGCCCCGCAGTTTCCTTGCCAAATTTAAAGGAGACGGGGCGGTCCATCGACGGAACGTGCAGCTAACTACCGCGCTCCGTCAGTTGGTTACCCAAAAGTCAAAATCAAAAGATTGGGCAAGCTGGGATTGTTCTCCTCGGAGCAGAAAAGGTTAAGGGACGATCTAACAGAGAGTCTCTTCAGCACTATCGGCTATGAACTGGTCTGAGTGTGCACACGCAGGCACTGACCAGTTCTGATCTAAAACAGTAATCGGGGTCATAGTTACATCATAGAACCCCCATTTTCACATTCAAAATGATGAGGTGTTTTGCTAGAGCAAGTAGTGAGAACTATTTCCTCTGGCAAGGGGGTCGGTAACAAGAGGTCAAAGATTTCAAAGAACTAGAAGGAGAAATGAGGTTGAAATTTCTTCTCATAGAGGGTTGTTAAGGTTTGCAGTGGTGGAGCAGAATCCATAGTAACTTTCAAAAGGCAATTGGACATGCGCTTGAAGATGAGAATTTGCAGGTTATAGGTGTTATGTATGTATGTAAACAGGTGTAAAAGGCAGTCTACCATGCTGCTTCCTCACTCTGGAGTTACATTAAAGAGACCAAGGTCACAACAATTTGAGCTTACAATATACAGTCTTGTGGAGCTATTCTGAACATAACAATTGGCGACGAGTAACAGATCACGAACTTTCATGCGGTTATGGCTGCCGTTGGTATTTTTGAGAGATTTGTTGAGGGTGATGATTGGGAAGCCTTCGTTGAGCATCTTGACCAGTACTTCGTGGCCAACGAGCTGGAAAAGGCAGAAACCGCGGTCAAACGCAAGGCGATTCTCCTCACCGTTTGCGGGTCCACAATATATGGCCTCATTAAAAATCTGCTAGCACCGATGAAACCAACAGAGAAGACATATGAAGAGCTGTGCATGCTGGTTCGGGAACACCTCAATCCGAAGGAGAGCATCTCAATGGCCAGGTTTCGCTTTTATACGCACCACCGCTCCGAGGGCCAGGACGTGGCGAGCTATGTCGCCGACCTAAGATGCCTTGTGGGACCGTGCGTATTTGCTGGATTTTTGGGGGAAGTGTTGGCGGACTTTTTCATGCTTGGAATCGACCATGAGGTCATTCTTCACAAACTGCTGTGTGCTGAATCCCTAGGTCTGAGCAAGGCCATCACAATAGCCTAGGCTTTTATGTCCACGAACGATAACACTAAACAGATACTATTGCAGCATCGAAGCTCACCGGCAAGTACTGTGCATAAAATAATGCCTTCAGCAGGCAGAACTGTACATGGCAGGGCCTACACGCCCGCAGGGGCCAGACCGAGGATTACTCAAGAGTCCACCGAAGGGCATGAATGTGAATCCATTAGCACCGTGTTGGTGCTGCGGGGGTAATCATCGAGCCCATCAATGTCGATTCAAGCACTATGTGTGCAAGGGCTGTGGAACAATGGGGCACCTCCTGCGACTCACCACGTGGCAGAGTCGGCCGAAGATGTCCGATCCGGCGCGGATCACGCTGAACGAATAAGAGAGGCAACTCAACCCGAGGCTGAAGAGGAAGTGTATGGGGTACACACCTTCACCACCAAAAGCCCTCCAATAATGTTAAAAGTCAAATTAAACGGCATTCCAGTTTCCATGGAATTGGACATGGGGGTGAGTCAGTCAATTATGAGCCAGAAGGCTTTTGAGAAAGTGGGGCAACAAGGCACAAAGGCCAAATCTAAGCCCGATCCACACCAAGCTGTGCACTTACACCAAAGAGCTCATACCAGTCATTGGCACTGCGGCAGTGAAGGTATCGTACGATGGAGCTGTGCATGATTTATCACTATAGATTGAACCAGGCGATAGCCCAACATTGTTCGGCAGAAGCTGGCTAGGAAAGATCCGATGGAACTGAGAATACATCAAAGCACTGTCTTCGATGGATGACGCCTCATGTGCCGAAGTGCTAAACAAATTCCCGTCGTTATTCGAGCCAGGCATCTGCAACTTCACAGGTGCCAAAGTGCAGATCCACCTAGTCCCTGATGCACGGCCCGTTCATCACAAGGCCCGAACGAGAGAAAGTCGAGATCGAGCTGGACAGACTTCAAAGAGAGGGGATCATATCGCCAGTTGAGTTCAACGAGTGGGCCAGTCCAATGGTTCTGATGTTGAAAAGCGATGGGACAATCAGAATCTGTGGAGACTACAAGGTAATGATCAACCGAGTCTCGTTACAGGACCAGTACCCACTACCCAAAGCGGATGACCTGTTCGCAACGCTAGCAGGGGGGAAGTCGTTCACTAAGCTGGATCTAACCTCTGCTTACATGACACAGGAGCTGGCTGAACCTTCGAAAAAATTGACGTGCACCAACACGCACAAAGGACTGTTCATATACCACACATGACTTTTTGTGATTTGCTCAGCTGCGATAATCTTCCAGAGGAACATGGAGAGTCTGCTGAAATCAGTTCCGTGCACCGTGGTGTTTCAAGACGACATCTTGATCACTGGCCGCAACACCACCAAAAACTTGCACAACCTGGAAGAGGTTCTCAAGCGACTGGACAGAGTGGGACTCAGGCCAACATCACTACTACTGTTTGGAGGTCTGTACACAACTCCCACTAACGTTTTTTGTCCTTTGGTATTCTGCAGCTCTACCCATATAGATTCCACATCATCCAAGCTAATGTCCTTCCGAACTATTGCCTTAATTTGCTCCTTAACCAGCAATGCTACCCCACCTCCTTTTCCTTTTATTCTATCTTTCCTGAATGTTGAATACCCCTGGATGTTGAGTTCCCAGCCCTGATCATCCTGGAGCCACGTCTCCGTTTTCATGACGCCAGAGGTCGAATTTCTGGGGAGAAAGATTGCGGCGGGCGGCATCAGACCCACGGACTCCAAGACGGAGGCCATCAAGAATGCATCCAGACCACAGAATGTGACGGAGCTGTGTTCATTCCTGGGACAACTCAACTATTTTGGTAACTTTCTATTGGGGTTGAGCACTTTGCTGGAACCATTGCATTTATTGCTACGCAAGGGTGATGACTGGGTTTGGGGTAAATCTCAAGAGACAGCCTTTAACAAGGCCAGAAACCTGCTATGTTCTAACAAGTTACTTGTATTGTATGACTCGTGTAAACGTTTAGTACTAGCTTGTGATGCATCTTCGTACAGGGTCAGGTGTATGTTACAGCAAGCCAATGGGTCAGGCAAACTGCAACCGGTTGCATATGCATCCAGAAGCTTATCCAAGGCTGAAAGAGCCTACAGTATGGTTGAGAAAGGAGCATTAGCATGCGTATACGGGGTTAAGAAAATGCACCAATGCCTATTTGGGCTCTGGTTCGAGCTCGAAACCGACCACAAGCCGCTCATTTCACTGTTCTCAGAAAGCAAAGGTATAAACACCAATGCTTCATCCAGCATCCAAAGATGGGCACTAATGTTATCTGCGTATGATTATGTAATCTGCCACAGACCAGGCACGGAGAACTGTGCTGATGCCCTCAGTCGGCTACCATTGCCCACCACCGGGGTGGAAATGGCGCAACCCGCAGACTTGCTTCTTGTAATGGATGCTTTTGAGAGCAAGGGGTCACACGTTACGGCTCGCCAGATCAGAACCTGGACTAGCCAGGACCCGGTGCTATCACTAGTAAAAAGCTGCGTCCTCAATGGGAGCTGGTCGGCGATCCCAGGGGAAATGCAAGATGAAATTAAGCCGTTCCACCGATGCAACGTTGAAATGTCCATCCATTCGGACAGCCTCCTATGGGGGAATCATGTAGTTTTGCCAAAAAAAGGCAGGTAAACGTGACCTTCACAGTACCCACCCAGGCATGGTTATGATGAAGGCTATCGCCAGGTGGCAAGTTTGGTGGCCCAACACTGACTCGGAGTTGGTCATGTGTACACTAATGTAACACGTGATCACAGTTGAGCAATGCACCAAGGGAGGCCCCACTAAGTCTGTGGTCATGACCCTCCAAACCGTGGTCCAGGGACCACGTAGATTTTGCTGGCCTCTTTCTAGGAAAGATGTTCCTAGTAGCAGTGGATGCTTACTCTAAATGGATTGAATGTATAATAATGTCGTCATGTACATCCACTGCCACCATTGAAAACCTCTGAGTCATGTTCGCCACCCATGGTTTGCCCGACGTCCTTGTTAGTGATAATGGACCATGTTTCACCAGCTCGGAATTCAACGAGTTCATGACCCGCAATGGCATCGAGCATGCCAGGTCTGCGCTGTTTAAGCCCGCATCCAATGGTCAAGCAGAACGGGCAGTCCAAACCATCAAGCAGAGCTTGAAATGCGTGACGGACAATTCCCTGCAGACCCGGTTATCTCGGAATCTGCTCAGCTACCGCACACGACCCCACTCGCTTACCGGGGGTTCCCCCTGCAGAATTGCTAATGGAGAGAGCACTGAAAACAAGGCTCTCCTTAGTCCACCAGGATCTCAATGATCATGTAGAAACCTGCGTCACCGGCATAACATGTACCGCGATCACGCGGCTGTATCGCGTGACATTGAGGTTAATGACCCTGTGTTTGTTCTTAATTACGATCATGGTCCCAAATGGGTTGCAGGCACTGTGTTAGCCAAGGAGGGGAATAGAGTGTTTGTTGTCAAACTTTTGAATGAACAAACGTGCAGAAAGCACTTGGATCAGACCAAAGTACAGTTCACTGACATTCAAGAACAGTTTGAAGAGGACATTACCATCATTGATCCACCTACACACACCAAACCAGCAATCAACCTCGCGGTCAACCACGAGGATGAACCCACCATGCCCGACAGTCCGATCAGACCAGCCGCACCGCAGTGCAGCAATGATCCGACCGACTCACCCATGCCAGGACTTCAACTCAGGCGATCAACCCGGGAACGCAGAGCCCCGGATCACCTCAACTTGTAAATAACTTGTACATAAGACTTTGTGGGGAAATTATGTTATGTATGTAAACATTACCAATGTGTAAGACTTGCCACCAGGGGGGGGCATCTGTTGGAGACCCAAGGGTCACCTGCACATCTTAGGCAAGCAGGTATAAAAGGCAGACTACCATGCTGCCTCCTCACTCTGGAGTTACAATAAAGAGACCAAGGTCACAACAGTTTGAGCTTAAGGTATACAGTCTTGTGGAGTTATTCTGAACATAACAATAGGGAAAAAGCTGGGGTGTGGACAGCTCTTTCATAGACACGATGTGCCAAATGGTCGACTGTGCTGTAAAATTCTATGGCTCTGAGACTCCAATGAGTTTTAAAAATAAGGAGATTTCAAATATTAAAACAATGACAGAAGTCAACAGTACAAAGCAATATGGAGTTTCAATAAAACCCCCAAATTAAATGCAGTGCATGTGGGGAAGCAGAGGAAGAGATCAGCTCGAGAGAGAGAGTTGCGAAGGGGGCCATTAAAACTGTATTTGTTTTTAAAGTTGCGTCTACATTTGGTGCAGAACAGCTCTAGCTTGTAATTGGTAGGATCCCACCATTGGTGAGAATGCATGTGCCGGGAAATACTTTGCGAGGCAGTACTTTGTCTCTTTGGTTGGGTGAGTATCTTGATGTAGATCTGAGGTTCTCAACCTGGGGTTCGTGGGCCGCTGGGAGTCTGGAGAGTCTTTCCACGGGGGTCCGGGAAAAACCCCGAATCGATGGTGGTGAGCGAGCCGGTGTGGAGCGGCCGGTGCTGTTGAATGGGTGAGCAGCAGCTGTGCACTGCAGGAAGAAGGAGCAAGGGAAATAGACTATGGGCTGGCAGCAGCCACCATGCCTCCACCAGCAACAGGTCAGAGGCAGGAACACGCCTTTTGTCACTGAACATACTCACTGAAATAACTGGTTTCTCTCACTTTTGAAACACTTCTTGATCATGTCGTAACAGCTCTTTCACATTATAATCTTCACTTACAAGCCATAAACAGTGTACATCTGTCCGTAAATTCAAGCATTTGTGAATGTCTTGACTCATTTGGAGAAAGTCACACAAGGATTTAAAATGTAAAGAAGCCCTTGGGAGTTTTGAATGATCACAGCTTTCAGATAATTTGACCACAGATATGCAGTGCTGCCAGCCAAGATCAAACTTGCAAGATGCAGCTTTTTTGATATATAAAAGGACAAGGATCGGGAGCAGGGCCAGCTGTTTGGAGAGGAATTGACTGTCTGTAAAATAAAGATCCCATCCTGACTACCAGCTGGCTGCAGCAGCACCGGGATACGGCCAAAAAGTAGTCCCCATAGTTCGGACATACATTACATTAGATCTGTCTGTCCACGGTCAGGGGCTGGCCAAGCCGCACATCTGGCATAGTAATCTGGGCAGCACTTGAATACATTGAATAAGCAATGCATTTGTAATTTTTAAAAATCAGTGCTTTAAAATCACTTTCATTTTATACATACATACTTAAAGAATTTCCATTTTGTAAATGTCACCATAGCTATATTGCAATTCAATATCTTGGTTCAGTATCAATACAGTGCCAGCTGAGTCTGAAGGTTGTGGTTCAAGTTCATTCCAGAGACCTGAGCACACAAATCTAGACTGACACTGCAGTGCAGTACTGAGGGAGTGCTGCACTGTTGGAGGTGCCGTCTTTCAGATGAGACATTAAAACGAGGCCCTGTCTGCTCTCTCAGGTGGATGTAAAAGATCCCATGGCACTATTTCGAAGAAGAGCAGGGGAGTTATCCCCGGTGTCCTGGGGCCAATATTTATCCCCAATCAACATCACTAGAAAAAACAGATTATCTGGTCATTATCACAGTGCTGTTTGTGGGAGCGTGCTGTGCGCATCTTACGACAGTGACCACACTTCAAAAACTACTTCATTGGCTGTAAAGTGCTTTGGGACGTCCGATGGTCATGAAAGGTGCTATATAAATGCAAGTCTTTCTTTCTTTCAACAATAATTTAGGTGGGGGATCCGTGATTATTATCCAGTTGAAAAGGGTCCTTCAATCTGAAAAGTTTGAGAACCACTGCTATAGTTAAATGCCCGTCAGTAATGTTACACCAAGTCAAACATCAATCACGTGGCAAACATAGAAACATAGAAAATAGGTGCAGGAGTAGGCCATTCGGCTCTTCGAGCTTGCACCGCCATTCAATGAGTTCATGGCTGAACAGGCAACTTCAGTACCCCATTCCTGCTTTCTCGCCATACCCCTTGATCCCCCGAGTAGTAAGGATTACATCTAACTCCTTTTTGAATATATTTAGTGAATTGGCCTCAACAACTTTCTGTTGTAGAGAATTCCACAGGTTCACCACTCTCTGGGTGAAGAAGTTTCTCCTCATCTCAGTCCTAAATGGCTTACCCCTTATCCTTAGACTGTGACCCCTGGTTCTGGACTTCCCCAACATTGGGAACATTCTACCTGTCTAAATCCGTCAGAATTTTAAACGTTTCTATGAGATCCCCTCTCATTCTTCTGAACTCCAGTGAATACAAGCCCAGTTGATCCAGTCTTTCTTGATATGTCAGTCCCGCCATCCCGGGAATCAGTCTGGTGAACCTTCGCTGCACTCCCTCAATAGCAAGAATGTCCTTCCTCAAGTTAGGAGACCAAAACTGTACACAATACTCCAGGTGTGGCCTCACCAAGGCCCTGTACAACTGTAGTAACACCTCCCTGCCCCTGTACTCAAATCCCCTCGCTATGAAGGCCGATATGCCATTTGCTTTCTGAACCGCTTGCTGTACCTGCATGCCAACCTTCAATGACTGATGTACCATGACACCCAGGTCTCGTTGCACCTCCCCTTTTCCTAATCTGTCACCATTCAGATAATAGTCTGTCTCGCTGTTTTTACCACCAAAGTGGATAACCTCACATTTATCCACATTATACTTCATCTGCGATGCATTTGCCCACTCATCTAATCTATCCAAGTCACTCTGCAGCCTCATAGCATCCTCCTTGCAGCTCACACTGCCACCCAACTTAGTGTCATCTGCAAATTTGGAGATACTACATTTAATCCCCTCGTCTAAATCATTAATGTACAATGTAAACAGCTGGGGCCCAGCACAGAACCTTGCGGTACCCCACTAGTCACTGCCTGCCATTCCGAAAAGTACCCATTTACTCCTACTCTTTGCTTCCTGTCTGCCAACCAGTTCTCAATCCACGTCAGCACACTACCCCCAATCCCATGTGCTTTAACTTTGCACATTAATCTCTTGTGTGGGACCTTGTCGAAGGCCTTCTGAAAGTCCAAATACACCACATCAACTGGTTCTCCCGTGTCCACTCTACTGGAAACATCCTCAAAAAATTCCAGAAGATTTGTCAAGCATGATTTCGCTTTCACAAATCCATGCTGACTTGGACCTATCATGTCACCTCTTTCCAAATGCGATGCTATGACATCCTTAATAATTGATTCCATCATTTTACACACTACCGATGTCAGACTAACCAGTCTATAATTCCTTGTTTTCTCTCTCCCTACTTTTTTTAAAAAGTGGGGTTACATTGGCTACCCTCCACTCCATAGGAACTGATCCAGAGTCTATGGAATGTTAGAAAATGACTGTCAATGCATCCGCTATTTCCAAGGCCACCTCCTTAAGTACTCTGGGATGCAGTCCATCAGGCCCTGGGGATTTATCGGTCTTCAATCCCATCAATTTCCCCAACACAATTTCCCGACTAATAAGAATCTCCCTCAAATAATTCTCTCCCATTCCCTCCCCATCTCCATCACATACCTTACTGTTGCTCTGACAATGAAATTCAGACCTTTCAAAATACAAGTTAGCTAACAAATATAAACTTATTCCTTCAATTTAAAAAAATCCACCAGAGTTGCAACACTGGAAGATCTCGGCGGCAGCCCGTTACCCCTCCAGCGACTGCTGGATAAAATGTCTTACCTGTGATTCATATGGAAGAAATGCAATGTTGATCTCAGTGAGGGTTTTGATCACCTTCGATGTACGGGACTTTACCAACTCATTAAACAGCGGATCTGCACAGGCTGTGAAATGCAAAGGCAACATTTTTGAAGTTTCTCATTTGAATAGTAAGATCAATGTGAAAACAGTGAAATATGTGCAAATAGAAGCAGACGGTGAGACTGGGGGGGCATTTACAATCAACCTGCCACGCGCTGCTGTCTTTAGCTTTAAAATTTCCCCAGTACTTCCCACTGGGATTCCAACAAAAAAGGAAAAGTCATACATCCCATCAGATACAACATGGCCCTTGAAACAGTATGTAGCACATGACTACACTAGTGTGATTTATCAATGATCCCTTGCTTGGACGACCTTTTAGAATAGAAATTCAAATTTCTCAATGATGGTCCGATGAATTGCTTCAGAACTGTGAAATAATTACTTTTATTCCACCATCTGTGAATCATGAATATTATTATGTAACAATATTACAACAGCAGTCTATCAACCAGAAACATTTTCGGACTGATTGTAACCAAGCATTAGGACTTGGTCAATTTCCCATGATGTTGCACCAGGGGAGATATCTTTACCATTCAGCGACTGCATTTTGAAATAGAACAGGTCAGTTTCTCAAAGAGCCTTGAGTCTTGTAACTAACCTCAAAGTTGTCGTTATCACTTTCAAATGTCCTTTAGGGAGGGAAATCTGTCACCCTTACCCGGTCTGGCCTGTGTGTGACTCCAGACCCACAACAATGTGGTTGACTCTGAAACGGCCCAGCGAGCCATTCAGTTGTAACAAACCGCTACAAAAAACAGCGGTTCAAGAAGGCAGCTCACCACCACCTTCTCATGGGTAGTTAGGGATAGGCAATAAATGCCAGCCTTGCCCGCATCTTGGGAACGAATAAGCAAAAAGCTCTTAACTGGAAGCATCTCATATGAATAGAACACGTGTCTCTTTGATCATCTGTATACTCACAATCCGTGAAGAAGACGTGAGCTGCCTTGTACTTCGAGGAGGGAGCGTCCTTAAAATCATTGATCAGAGCACGCACAGACTGGAAAAATAAAATCTCTGTTAAGTAATGTTCATTTCAACAGGATGAACTATACTTCAACAAAAAAATCCTTCAACTAAATAGTTTAACTAAATAGGCCTATGCTCATTGGAGTTTAGACGAATGAGAGGTGACCTTATTGAAGTGTGTAAGATTCGGAGGGGGCTTGACAGGGGAGAGGCAGAGAGGCTCTTTCCCCTCGTGGGGGAATCTAGAACTAGGGGGCATGATTTCAGAATAAGGTGCCGCCCATCTAAACCAGAGATGAGGAGGAATTTCTTCTCTCAAAGGGTCGTGAATGTTTGGAATTCTCTGCCCCAGAGAGCTGTGGAGGCTGGGTCATTGAAGATAGACAGATTTTTGAGTGATAAGGGAATGAAGGGTTATGGGGAGCGGGCAGGGAAGTGGAGTTGAGGCCAGGATCAGATCAGCTATGATCTTATTGAATGGCGGAGCAGGCTCGAGTGGTCGTATGGCCGACTCCTGCTCCTATTTCTTATGTTCTATTTGCACTGATCACTCTGATAATCAGGTTATTGTTGCACGTGTAGAGTTAAGAAAATAAAGGAATGTTAGAGATACAACAATGTTGCTATTCACTTCTTGACTTGTGGTAAGCTGAGAGTTAAATGCTTTTCAATCAGTGCTGCACTCTACTCAGCCTGTTGATCGAATTTTTTCTCAACAAAAATTACTTTGATCGATTGAAGTGGGACAACCTGAAGGAGAGAGCCACACATGGTTCGGCATATAAAGGTAAATTCTGCTACATTTCCTACATCAGCTGTGGCCATTGTAACATCAGGATTTTCCAGTGAATAATTTCAATGTGTGCTTGGGTCCGACAAACTGAATTTGCAATGTTAACGGGGGCTCAGGTAATTCTCAAACTCTAGAATACGTGCACTCCAGTTTATTCCTGTTATTAGTGTATCTAGATTCTTACTTTAATTAGGGGAGATAGTGTGATCATTACTATCTATTTCCACCTCTGTAACCTTGCCCGCCTCCACTCAGTCCATCTACAAGTGTAACCAACATCTCTGCCGTGGTCACTTCAAGACTCAGTTAATCAGTTACTTCCTAGCCGGCCTCCCATTGTCAAACCTCCATCAACTTCAGCTCATTCAAAACTCTACTGCTCATCTCCTATCCCACGCTATGCCCCACTCACCAATCACCCCATTCCCTCGTCTGAACTATACTGACTCCCAGTCACCTAATGCTTCAAATTAAAAATGATTATTCTTATATTTAAATTCCTTCATGGCCTCTCCCTATCTGTAACCTCCTTCAGCTCTACACCCCACCCAAACTCTCCATTCCTCTGACTCGGGACTTTTGTGTTTGCCCTTCCTTTTGCTCCACCACTGGTGGCCGTGCCTTCAGCTCCAGAATCTGGAATTCCCTTCCTCAATCCCTTTGTGTCTTCATACCCAAGACTCTCCTTCAAACCCACCTCTTTGACCAAGCTTTTGGTATCCCCTTCCAATACCTCCTTATTTGGCTCAACATCCTTTCTTCCTTATACTTCCGTGAAGTGTTGTTGGATATTTTTCTACATTAAAGACGTTATATAAATGTTGGTTGTTGTCACTGTTGCTGTCCACCTTTGGTTTGCAAGTCCCATTGATACTTTTGATTCTGCTTTCATATTGTTACCTGAACTTAGGAAGGGTTTACACGACCAATGTGATGTCAGTATGGCCTAACACCAGTGCTTTTACCAGTACAATGGTACAAGGAACATGGCATATATCACATAGAATTACACAGAAACAGGCCATTTGGCCCAATTGGTCCGTGCCGGTGTTCATGCTCCACACGAGCCTCCTTCCACCCCTCTCCATCGAACCCTATCAGCCTGTCTTTCTATTCCTCATCACCTTGTATCTCTATAAGCTTGTCTGTGTTTGCCCAAGAGAAGGGCAAGTGATTTGTAATCACTCAGAAACCAGCATTTTCACTGCCTCTGGCACATTTTATGCGACAGTACAATACTTGGGCAGCAAACCTCGCTACATGGTGTAAGCATTTGACATTTGTAGCAAGTGGCAGTGAGCCAAATAAGTTGCCCTTGCAAAAGGCAAAGTAAATGCTGCAACCATTAAAATCAGTGATTGTATCTGCTAAGAGTGCTTAAAGCAGTGACTTACTTCTTCAGAGGGTGTGATGAGATAAACTGCTTCCAAACTGGGGAGTGGTTCTCTCCGTTTATTTATGTCTTCCACAACTTCACATAATCGTCATTGAGATGGAACAAAGAGAGAAGTTCATGTGAGCTAAGGTCACCACAAAAACAGTTGGAAAACATCTGACCCCAAGGTGAGGTGTGTGAGAATGTTTCATGGACAGAAGCTAATTTCAGGTTTAATTAATTGGCAGTCCAAATGTGTCATTATGAAAAGATGCCTTTCTCTCCTATCTCAGACTGAGCTGTAGTCCTTTAGAAGAAACCAAATACTATCTACCCAGTTATAGCAAGTAATCAGGAAGGCAAATGGAATGTTGGCCTTTATTGCAAGGGGGATGGAGTATAGAAGCAGAGAAGTCCTGCTACAACTGTACAGGGTATTGGTGAGGCCACACCTGGTATACTGCGTACAGTTTTGGTCTCCGTATTTAAGGAAGGATATACTTGCATTGGAGGCTGTTCAGTGAAGGTTCACTAGGTTGATTCCGGAGATGAGGGGGTTTATTTATGAAGGTAGGTTGAATAGGTTGGGCCTATACTCACTGGAGTTCATTAGAACGAGAGGTGATCTTATCGAAACATATAAGATAATGAGGGAGCTTGACAAGGTGGATGCAGGGAGGATGTTTCCACTCATAGGGGAGACTAGAACTAGGGGATATAGTCTGAGAGCGTCACCTGGAAAGAAGAGGGGGTGGAAAATTAAACATACGAAGTGATTATCTGCACGTATGTTTTCGTGCCCTTCTGTACATGTGTGGAGTGGACCCGGTCCATTTTTGCGCCGCGCGCTCGATCCGGTCGGGCACGCGCCGTACGAGATATGAGGAAGCTGCAAGTGGGCCGCGCCACGTGGTCGAGCCTGGAGCTGCTTCCATTGCCTCTCGAGGCGGAGCCTATTAGGCCTTAAACATAGGACCCATATCCCTCAAAATAAGTAGATAAATCATCTCTTGTGACATAGTACAATCTAAGCAAGTAATTCATGGGCTTCAGCTGGAACAGAGAAAGAAACAAAATGTCCTGGTGTTTTCCAGCTGTCCCACCAACGCCCTTCAACAACGTTGGATCGCACAACCTAGCTGCACTGCTTGAAGTACCACACGGACCTAAACTTCCTGCCAAGGAGAAAGCTTAACTCTATCATAGACAATCAAATAGAAGTCGGTATGTGTCTGCAAATGCTGACTATACTGTAATCTGCACAATTACATGAAGACCTTTTTGTTTAAATACATAGTTGTGGGTAGTGAAATGTATAAAAGTGCCTCGAAATATGTTTGCAATACAGCTCCTGGGGGCTTAACAGTTGAACAGAACAATGGACCTTTAAAAAAAAAACAACACAGCAATTTAGAAAATTCCTCTGTCCAGTTTTCGGTCCTGGTCTGTGTTGTGTGATGGAGAAATGTTCCCTGTAATACTGCAATTTTCCACCAGTAGGAGGAGAGCAGTTGCTTCTCTTCATACAGTGCTTTCTGACAGGAACATGCTGTGCGACAAAACTCACCACAGAATTACAACTCAACAAAATTGTATTTTTGGGGTGGTGTGTTGGTGCAGCCTGCAAGAGCATTCCTTGGCTGCAGGATCAAGGAGAATGAATCAAATACCTTTGAGTAAGGTGGAGCTCACACTGAAAAAATAACATCGTTAGAACATTACGCGCTACGTGGATGTGTCCTGCCCAGAGTGCATTTCAAAAATGAGAGCCAATGCTGCTTTAAAAAATCAACATTCCCACAGCAACACATGGCGAAACACAAGAATCTACTTCGAGCTAAATTTATTAAACTAAAAAAAATGTTAAATTTCCTTTTTTAAAATAATGAACTAAATTTACTTTTTTTAAAGTCCTTAAATTTATATTTTGACTGAACCATCTCCTCTATCCAAAAGGAGAAGACAGGCATATAATAGAGTAAACAGGAATGATCAAATAAGGAGAATAGGTTCTCAACGTGTCTGGGACGGGTTAATCCTATTAAGAGATTTCTGCCATGGGACTGTATATTTACTCTATCTGAAGGCAGACCTATATCGGCCTCAGAAGAGAATGAAAACTGGGAAAACAATGATTAAAATTCTCCCATGTAGGTCTTGCAATTACTTTCTCTTCATAATCATGAGTCTAAATTTTTTGTTGTGAACTCTGAATAATGTAGGTGTCATAGATCTTGTTCGGTTGGCTAAAGTGCTTTGATAATTAGTCAGTTTTGATTAACAATGATATTTGTATTGAAACAGAAGGAACTTGAATTTCTATAGCATCTTTCACAACCTCGGGATGGCCCAAAGCACTTTACAGCCAATGAAGTGCTATAATGTAGGAAACGCGGCAGCCAATGTACACACAGCAAGGTCTCACAAACAGTAATGTGATAATGACCAGATAATCTGTGTTAATGTTGATTGAGGGAGACATATTGGCTAAGACACTGGGTAGAACTCCCCTGCTCTTCAAGATAGTGTCATGGGATCTTTTACGTCTACCTGAGAGAGCAGGCGGTGCCTCGGTTTAAGTGTCTCATCCAAAAGATAACACCTTCAACATTGCAGCACTCCTTCAGTACTCCACAGGAGTATCAGTCTAGATTTGGTATCCAGGTCTCCAGATTGGGATTGGAACACACAACATCTGAATCAGAGCCGAGCATGCTACCACTAAGCCATGCTGACACCTAAAGGACTCTGCTTGTCCTGGGACTACCCGAAGCCCAGTGATGGTCAGTTTGTTGCTAAGTTGGTGAAGTATTTAAATAACACTGAACTCCACAGGACAGTTGTAAACTTTCAAGAAGGATGGCATACATCTAACTTTACAGGGTTTTTCAAAACCATTTTTGGGGATCCTCAAGATGAAGAAGTGCAACTTTGCACAGCAGTTGTGACTGTCAAGCTACCTTCATTAAAGCTGACTGAAAACAGCCTGGTTCCACTGCTAAGAACATCAACAATAACATAAAAGGAGTTGCCAAGATCACTCACTTGTGATGCCCTCGGTCATGATATCAGTCATCTTGCAACAGGACGACAGCATTCGCATGCTCAGCTGATCCACCACCAGCACCTAATGAAATGCACAAATGAAGTCATCAATATAGGCAGAAGCAGTACTGTACTCTTTGCAAGTACTCTATGCAGAGCTCCTTCACGGCAAACGAGCCAAAGGGGGGCAGAGGAAATGTTACAAGGATACCCTCAAAGCCTCCCTGATAAAGTGCAACATCCCCACTGACACCTGGGAGTCCCTGGCCAAAGACCGCCCTAAATGGAGGAAGTGCATCCGGGATGTCACTGAGCACCTCGAGTCTCATCGCCGAGAGCATGCAGAAACCAAGAGCAGGCAGCGGAAGGAGCGTGCGGCAAACCTGTCCCACCCACCCCTTCCCTCAATGACTATCTGTCCCACCTGTGACAGAGACTGTGGCTCATGTATTGGACTGTTCAGCCACCAAAGAACTTACTTCAGGAGTGGAAGCAGGTCTTCCTCGATTGTGAGGGACTGCCTATGATGATGATGACATTACCTAACAGGAAGACTCTGCCCTCCACATTAGCCACTGAGCTGCGTGTCAGCTTGGTTACTTCTGTCATTTTCAAATAAATGTTCAACATGTGGCGGGATATAACAATTTGCTTTATGAATGAAGACCTCACCCTCACACGCAGCAAAGCTAAAAGACAATTGGGAAGTTGTTATTCACAAGCGGAACACTTTGCAGCGTGCGTATGCGGCACTTGGGGCCTTTGGTAAATCTCCGTGCACCATGCATGAGTCAGCACCGGTCAGGCAAACGACCTGCTCCCAGGCCTCCGCCGCCGCTGCATTTAACGGGACACCGATGAGGTGCACAAGACCAGCATAACTCTCATAATATCGCTTAGTTCTGTCACTCACTTACAAAAGAGAGCACCACTTTTTTGACGTGCAGCAGCTACTGACAAGTTTTGAACACATTAGTCCGAATGCATTTATGAGATCTACTGCATGTAGAACAAGTGGAATCTGCAATATTCCATGGCCCAAGTAAAATGAGAGTTTGTTTTTAGAGATGCCTCCTTTGCACCTTGAAATCCAGCCCACGATCATGTGGTGTGGTCTCTTCTCTCTCACCCCATTTCTTGTGGGAAACAATTGTTAGATCTGCTTGCATCCAAGCAGAAAACATATCTTTCCTTTCATCAATCATTTTCTGGTTTCTCTTCTCACTTGGCTCATCCAAAAATAAGTACATTGAATGAGCAGCTCTTGCTCCCAGTTAATGATGAGAACATTTCTCGCCTTTTTCCCTGAATCCCTGCAGGATCACAAATTGGCCCAGAGCGGAGTTCCGGCCTTGATACAAGATCAGGCCCAATGTAGTGCTGGTCAGGAAATTAGCAATCCAACTTCACTTCTAAACCCCACGTGTCTCACTCTTCCATACTGCAAGACCACCACCCAGCTGCCCCCTTTGAAGGGTGCAATCCCCAAGTTTCTCTCGACTGTCCTCATAGCTCTTCTCTGTCCCTTTGCCGCGGCCACCAAATCTGGACATAGTCTTCAGGGTGCAGTCTGACCAGAACACTGCACGGTTTGGTCCGACTTGTATCCTGCTGTTTTGGCTATATTGTTCAGCATTCTATTTCTGTCACAAATTTTGATTAAAATGAAACATCAGAAAGCCAGGAATCACCTCTGCTCCCGATTCTCTGATCTGTGGTCCTACATACAAACATACAAAATGTCAAACAGGGAAAGACCAGCTAGTCCATCCAGCCTGTCTCATTAGACACTCCCTTTCCACCATGAGCAATGGAATCCCTGGTACAATCCCAATTAAAATCCCAATTACAGGTAAAATCTAGAAAGTTCCACTTTGACCAACCAAGCCAATCAAAACTACTCCAGGAACTGATTGACCATCATTTTTATATTACTTGGAGTCTATCACTTGATGTGAGCTCTACTCCAGCCAAAAGAGACACCTAATATCTAACTGAGTTCTAAATTTCTATAACTTACATTGTGACCAAAGTTCCACCAATTTTTTGGGGGGTGCACAGTCCCTTTACTGAGCTGCACAGCTCACTCAAAGTGCTGCGCATGCACAAAATGTCACATTGGAAAAGCTGCACGGGACCGGCAGACTAGAGGGAAGGTTCCCTGTGACCCCAGATCTTCCCCAAGCTCTATAAGTGAATTCATTTGTCACTGTGGACAATATTTAGTAACTTCTTTATTTTATAGATCCCAACAGCATCAACAGAGTGGGGCCAAAGGTTCCTCTGTCCCCAATTGCTGTCCCTGGCGTCTGTTCCTTGGATGGACGTACTACAACGCCCCTCGCCATCAATTAAATGGGAGCACCGCTGTGCAATTTGCAGGCCCTTTGGTGGCCACCACTAAGCCAGCAGAGACGTGATTGGCCGGGCCAGCAGCCCAAGGGCTTTTATTGTTGGGCCGATGCAAGAGTCCGCCGAAAGATTAAAATGGTGGCCCGGGGCACTAAAGGCCTCCCCTTTAAGGAACGCACCAGTGGCAGATGTCGCCAGCCTTATGGCCCGCGGGGCGTTAAGGGGTCAGTGAGCACGACGATGACGTCATCGGCGGTTGTGCATCAGCCTGGGAACACTAATCGCGGGGTGTGGCGCTGTTGGGACAGCTCCCCGGAGGCACTAGCACACCATTCCCCTGGGCGAAAACGCCATTGCGCCCCATCAGCACCCCCTGGAGGCACTAACGGGGCTATAAGAAGGGGCAAGTTTGACCCCAGTATATCACGATGAAATGGAAAGTTACATACCTTCCATTCTCCCTTCTTCTTCACCTTCTTGATGACGTCATTCATAATCTCTGCAATCAGAAAGCAATGTGTATTAATTTTCAAAACAACTACAAGAAAAATTCCCAAATATCAGCCCTCCGACATAGACACAATGGAGTAATTCTGACTTTTGGTGACAGTGTAAAACGGATGATAACGAATCAGCGGGCCGTTTCACATCTCTCCCAATTTTTATTTCCATTGAAGTAAAGTACATGTAAATTTTAGTCTCCAGTTCGATGACTAGATTTCTTTTTGTGGATTGTTTTACATCTGCAGCAAAATGTTGACAGTTAGTGTGTGATAAATGTGTGCAATCGTTTTATTTATATAACATCAGACCTTCCATGGGACTGTTCACAGTGAATCAGGTGATATCTGACTTTATAACAGGAGTGTTTTGCCAGCGTATTATTCTGCTGTTAAGGTGGCAGCCTGCCTTAAATTCCCTCAAAATCTAATTGTTGTAAAGTAAATACAGTCTCAGATTAATCAGATTTTGATTATTTAATGAGGGTACAATCAGATTTTCTATATCAGATGATGTCATCGCTGGTTGTGTGGCGGCTTGTGGCGATAACCACGGGGCATGGTGCTGCCGGGACAGTGCCTCTCAAAGTTCCGGGGCAATTTCCCGGGAGGCGGTAGCGCTCCCCACCCCCAGGGAAAAACTGCCTTGTGCCCCATTAGCGCCCCCTGGAGGGACTGCTCAAACAACAACTTGTATTTATATAGTGCCTTTAACGTAGTAAAACATCTCAGGCACTTCACAAGAGTTTTATAAGACAGAAAAATAAATTTGACACCGAGCCACATAGGAAGAAATTAGCGCAGAAAGAGGTAGGTTTTAAGGAGCGCTTTAAAGGAGGAAAGAGAGGTAGAGAGGCGGAGAGGTTTAGGCAGGGAGTTCCAGAGCTTGGGGCCCAGGCAACAGAAGGCACGGCCACCAATGGTTGAGTGATTATAATCAGGGAAGTTCAAGAGGACAGAATTAGAGGAGCACAGACATCTCGGAGGGTTGTGGGGCTGGAGGAGATTACAGAGATAGGGAGCGGCGAGGCCATGGAGGGATTTGTAAACAAGGATGAGAATTTTGAAATTGAGGTGTTGCTTAACCGGGAGCCAAAGTAGGTCAGTGAGCACAGGGGTGATGGGTGAGCGGGACTCGGTGCGAGTTAGGACACGGGGCAGCGAGCACAGGGGGTGATGGGTGAATGAGACGGTGCAAGTTAAGACACGGATCAGCGAGCACAGGGGGTGATGGGTGAGCGGGACTCGGTGTGAGTTAGGGCACGGGGCAGCAAGCACAAGGGGTAATGGGTGAGTGGGATTCGGTGCGAGTTAGGACACGGGTCAGTGAGCACAGGGGGTGATTGGTGAATGGGACTTGGTGCGAGTTAGGACACGGGGCAGCGAGCACAGGGGGTGATGGGTGAGCGGGACTTGGTGCGAGTTAGGACACAGGCTGCCACAACTATAACAATATCAAGATGAAACGCTTCAATATAAATGCTCAGTGAAGGCAAAATACAGGAGGCTGTGAGAATGGAGAGATTGCATTCCCGAGTTTTAAAGCAAGTTCACTTCAGATTGTGCAATGTCCAGTTCTTATTTTCACTTGTGCAGTTTCCGGTCTGTTGGGCAATCTCTGCCGAGCAATAGTTGGGACACAGCAATTCACGGACAGCATCTGGGCTAGGGAGGGGAAAATTCTGAGAGGGTTCCAGCCCCTGGCAATTGTCCTATGGCTACAGTTGTTAATTGTGTTTGCATGAACTTTGGATGATCTATGATACACTGCAGATGCTCACTAAGTTCACATATAAAGAAAGAAAGATCTGCATTTCTATAGCACCTATCACTTCAAAAATACTTCATTGGCTGTAAAGCGCTTTGAGACATCCAGTGGTTGTGAAAAGGCACTATATCAATCCAAGTCTTTCTTTCTTTTTCACAACCTCAGAACGTCTCAAAGCACGTTACAATCAATGAATACTTTTGAAGTGTAGGCATTGTTGTAATGTGGGAAACGCGGCAGCTAATTTGTGCGCAGCAAGCTCCCACGGTAATGTGATCGTGACCAGATAATCCGTTTTTAGTGATGTTGGTTGAGGAATAAATATTGGCCACGACACCAGGGTTAACTCCACTGTTCTTCTTCGAAATATTGCGATGGGATCTTTTACGTAGACCTGAGAGGGCAAACGTCTCACCCGAAAGACAGCACCTCCAGCAGTGCAGCACTCCCCAAGTACTGCTCTGGGAACATCAGCCTAGATTTTGTGCTCGCCTTTGGAATGGGAATTGGACCCACAATGTTTAGGACTCAGATGTGAGAGTGCTGCCAATCGAGCCATGGCTGACACTCAGTGAAAAATGGCAATTGGGTGTGAGTTACAGGAAGGCTGGCTACCACCAAGGGCTACCACGGCTTTGGCGGGAATTCAAAATCTATAAACAAGAATTTGACCCTGCTGGTTCAAGATATTCAGCAACCCGAGTTCTAGAAACATGGAAACATAGAAAATAGGTGCAGTAGTAGGCCATTCGGCCCTTCGAGCCTGCACCACCATTCAATAAGATCATGGCTGACCATTCACCTCAGTACCCCTTTCCTGCTTTCGCTCCATACCCCTTGATTCCTTTAGCCATAAGTGAATGAACTGGCATCAACAACTTTCTGTGGTAGAGAATTCCACAGGTTCACAATTCTCTAACTGAAGAAGTTTCGCCTCATCTCGGTCCTAAATGGCTTCCCCCTTATCCCTGGTTCTGGACTTCCCCAACATCGGGAACATACTTCCTGCATCTAACCTGTTCAATCCTGTCAGAATTTTATATGTTTCTATGAGATCCCCTCTCATTCTTCCAAATTCCAGTGAATATATGCCTAATCGATCCAATCTTTCTTCACATGTCAGTCCTGCCATCATGGGAATCAGTCCGGTGAACCTTCGCTGCATTCCCTCAATAGCAAGGATGTCCTTCCTCAGATCAGGAGACCAAAACTGCACACAATATTCAAGGTGTGGCCTCACCAAGGCCCTGTACAACTGCAGTAAGACCTCCTGCTCCTATACTCAAATCCTCTCGCTATGAAGGCCAACATGCCATTTGCCTTCTTCACCGCTTGCTTTACCTGCATGCCAACTTTCAATGACTGATGTACTATGACACCCAGGTCTCGTTGCACCTCCCCTTTTCCTAATCTGTCACCATTCAGATAATATTCTGCCTTCCTGTTTTTGCCACCAAAGTGGATAACCTCACATCTATCCACATTATACTGCATCTGCCATGCATTTGCCCACTCACCTAACCTGTCCAATTCAACCTGCAGCCTCTTAGCATCCTCCTCACAGCTCACACTGCCACCCAGCTTAGTGTCATCTGCAAACTTGGAGATATTACATTCAATTCTTTTGTCTAAATTACTAATGTATATAGTAAATAGCTGGAGTCCCAGCACTGAACCTTGCAGTACCCCACTAGTCACTGCCGGCCATTCTGAAAAGGACCCGTTTATTCCCACTCTTTGCTTCCTGTCTGCCAACCAGTTCTCTGTCCACGTCAGTACATAACCCCCAATACCATGTGCCTTAATTTTGCACACTAATCTCTTGTGTGGGACCTTATCAAAAGTCTTTTGAAAGTCTAAATACACCACATCCACTGGTTCTCCCTTATCCGCTCTACGAGTTACATCCTCAAAAAATTCTAGAAGATTTGTCAAGCATGATTTCCCTTTCATAAATCCATGCTGACTTGGACCGATCCTGTCACTGCTTTCCAAATGCGCTGCTGTTACATCTTTAATAATTAATTCCATCATTTTCCCTACTACTGATGTCTATAGAACATCACCAAATGATGTAACTTGGATCCAACAGCTCAGGGGTCACCATGCAGGGGTCACCATGTAGGGGTCACCGTGCAGGGGTCACTGTGCCGGGGTCACCATGCTGGGGTCACCATGCAGGGGTCACCATGCAGAGGTCACCATGCAGGGGTCACCATGCAGATGTCACCATGCAGATGTCACCTTGCAGGGGTCACCATGCAGAGGTCACCATGCAGGGGTCACCATGCAGGGTCACCATGCAGGGGTCACCATGCAGGGGTCACCATGCAGGGTCACCATGCAGGGGTTACCATGCAGAGGTCACCATGCAGAGGTCACTATGCAGGGTCACCATGTAGTCCTCGGATATATGTCAGGCTCTGGTTGACATGTCACAATTTGCAAAACTGTTCAGCTTTTCAAATAAGTCTTGATCTTCAGCTTGGGATGAGGCAGTGTTTTTTTACTGTTACTGATGAGAAATGAGAAAGCTTGACAGATTGTTTTGCAGAATGCCAAGGAAAACCAAGTAATTTCCTGAGTTGGGTCACAAAAATATTTTGATGGTATGTACAACATCCAAGAACTAAGTTCAAAGGAAGGACATGTCCCATAGGGTGGTGTGAGCTCGTGCTAACAGCTTTATCAACTCACAAGCCACAATCTTGGCTTCTTTCTCCCCATTCTGAGTGTCCACCATAAGTGACACACCGTCAATAAAAGCAAGGGGGAGGTGGCTGGCGGGGGGGAGGTGGGGTGGGAGAGGTGATGGGGGGCGGGGAGAGGTGGTGGGGAGCGGGGGCAGGTGTTTGGGGGCGGGAAGGCGGGGCGGGGGGGTGTGAGTGGGTGGTTAGCTGAACAGCTGCATCTCTACAATTGCAATGATGTCAAACAAATGTGACCCAATGATTTCTGCAGCATAATGAAGTGTTTTGGAACAATCTGTGCCATTGCATTGTAGTGTTTGGCAAACAACAGGAAAAAAGAGGTCTGAGAAATAGCTTTTCATAAAAGCAGTGCCCCTTCAAATAATAGGAAAATCTAAATTGATCTTTTCAACTTGGACCTCAAATGGCACTCCTGCCGTGTGAAACTGAGCATACCTCGTGAAAATCTGGCTGTACGTCCCAGATATAAAGTTGGGATACTGTGTGTCCCAGCCATAGAAATTCATCATAAACTGCTCATTGATTCCGAGCTGCTTAACACTTGCCAGAATTCTGTACATCGTCATTCCCATGTGCATATTCTTCTAGAACTCTAGACCTAGACCTTAAATAACGGTGCAATGGTATAGCATTTTCAAGTGCTTTACAACAACATGGTTTATTGAAATTGAACCAGTAAAGTGCAAGTAACTAATAAACCAGAATGCATGCAGACATTGCCAGCAGAAGTGGATACCTGACCAGTGCCCTCACCAATGGCCAGTACTAGATCTCTATATAAATGCAACTTCTTTCTCACTTTCTTTCTTTCATCAAAATGTATGAATCTGTTACTGTTAAAACGTAGTTTTATATAATACAATGTTTTAATTAACAGTTCTAGCTTTTTGACTGAGGACAGATGTTGGTGTAAACACTAAGGAGCGATCTCTCTCTGTTATTCATCCCAGGTATACCAAATTTTGATGATCTTATTTTTATATTTCAAATAACAGGTTAGGAGGTGGTTCCTGTGCACACTGTAGAGTTTAACTCTTTCACTACGTTCAGGACACTAGTTATGAAATCATAGAATCATAGAATACTACAGCACAGAAGGAGGCATTTGGCCTATCGGGTCTGTGCCAGCTCTGTCGAACATAAATCCAGTTAGTCCCACTCCCCCACTCTTTCCCCATATCCCTGCATTTGTTTTCCTTCAATTATTTATCCATTTCCCGTTGGAAGGCTACTATTGAATCTGTATCCACCATCCTATTATGATGCGTAAAGAAGTTTTCCCTCATGTCGCCTCTGGTTCTTTTGCCAATCACCTAAAATCCGTGCCCTCTGATTATCGACCCTTCAGCCATTGGAAACAATTAAGGCACGTTAACTTCCTGTCTGATATGTTAACACATTTGTTAACCAGGTAACAGGTTCAACTGCCACAGACAGGAACACTGGCATAAATGCATTAATGAATGCACTAAACAGAGCACACACAACTTGTATTTATATAGCGCCTTTAAACATAGTGAAACGTCCCAAGGCACTTCACAGGGGTATTATGAGATAAAGAATTTGACACCGAGCCACAGAAGGAGAAATTAGGGCAGGTAACCAAAAGCTTGGTCAAAGAGGTAGGTTTTAAGGAGCGTCTTGAAGGAGGAAAGAGAGGTAGAGAGATGGAGAGATTTAGGCAGGGAGTTCCAGAGCTTAGAGCCGAGGCAACAGAAGGCACGGCCAACAATTGCACTTCAAAAAAAAAATCCAAACTTAAAGAATTGCATGAAACTTCCATTTCCTGCATTTTCAGTTGGAAATATTTAAGCTTGATAATGCATATTTATGTGCTCTTAACTCGCTCCAAAACTTTGCCTAAAAACAATGGTGTCACCAATGGTTGAGTGATTATAATCAGGGATGCTTAGGAGGGCAGAATTAGAGGAGTGCAGACACCTCAGGGAGTTTTGGGGCTGGAGGAGATTATAGAGATAGGGAGGGGCGAGGCCGTGGAGGGATTTGAAAACAAGGATGAGCGTTTTGAAATCGAGGCGCTGCTTAACTGGGAGCCAAAGTAGGTCAGTGAACACAGGGATGATAGAAACATAGAAACATAGGAACATAGGTGCAAGAGCAGGCCATTCAGCCCTTCTAGCCTGCACCGCCATTCAATGAGTTCATGGCTGAACATGAAACTTCAGTACCCCATTCCTGCTTTCTCGCCATAACCCTTGATCCCCCGAGTAGTAAGGACTTCATCTAACTCCCTTTTGAATATATTTAGTGAATTGGCCTCAACTACTTTCTGTGGTAGAGAATTCCACAGGTTCACCACTCTCTGGGTGAAGAAGTTTCTCCTCATCTCGGTCCTAAATGGCTTACCCCTTATCCTCAGACTGTGACCCCTGGTTCTGGACTTCCCCAACATTGGGAACATTCTTCCTGCATCTAACCTGTCTAAACCCGTCAGAATTTTAAACGTTTCCATGAGGTCCCCTCTCATTCTTCTGAACTCCAGTGAATACAAGCCCAGTTGATCCAGTCTTTCTTGATAGGTCAATCCCGCCATCCCGGGAATCAGTCTGATGAATCTTCGCTGCACTCCCTCAATAGCAAGAATGTCCTTCCTCAAGTTAGGAGACCAAAACTGTACACAATACTCCAGGTGTGGCCTCACCAAGACCCTGTACAACTGTAGCAACACCTCCCTGCCCCTGTATTCAAATCCCCTCGCTATGAAGGCCAACATGCCATTTGCTTTCTTAATCGCCTGCTGTACCTGCATGCTAACCTTCAATGACTGATGTACCATGACACCCAGGTCTCGTTGCACCTCCCCTTTTCCTAATCTGTCACCATTCAGATAATAGTCTGTCTCTCTGTTTTTACCACCAAAGTGGATAACCTCACATTTATCCACATTATACTTCATCTGCCATGCATTTGCCCACTCACCTAACCTATCCAAGTATCTCTGCAGCCTAATAGCATCCTCCTCGCAGCTCACACTGCCACCCAACTTAGTGTCATCCGCAAATTTGGAGATACTGCATTTAATCCCCTCGTCTAAATCATTAATGTACAATGTAAACAGCTGGGGGCCCAGCACAGAACCTTGCGGCACCCCACTAGTCACTGCCTGCCATTCTGAAAAGTACCCGTTTACTCCTACTCTTTGCTTCCTGTCTGACAACCAGTTCTCAATCCACGTCAGCACACTACCCCCAATCCCATGTGCTTTAACTTTGCACATTAATCTCTTGTGTGGGATCTTGTCGAAAGCCTTCTGAAAGTCCAAATATACCACATCAACTGGTTCTCCTTTGTCCACTTTACTGGAAACATCCTCAAAAAATTCCAGAAGATTTGTCAAGCATGATTTCCCTTTCACAAATCCATGCTGACTTGGACCTATCATGTCACCATTTTCCAGATGCACTGCTATGACATCCTTAATAATTGATTCCATCATTTTACCCACTACTGAGGTCAGGCTGACCGGTCTATAATTCCCTGTTTTCTCTCTCCCTCCTTTTTTAAAAAGTGGGGTTACATTGGCTACCCTCCACTCCATAGGAACTGATCCAGAGTCAATGGAATGTTGAAAAATGACTGTCAATGCATCCGCTATTTCCAAGGCCACCTCCTTAAGTACTCTGGGATGCAGTCCATCAGGCCCTGGGGATTTATCGGCCTTCAATCCCATCAATTTCCCCAACACAATTTCCCAACTAGTAAAGATTTCCCTCAGTTCCTCCTCCTTACTAGACCCTCTGACCCCTTTTATATCCGGAAGGTTGTTTGTATCCTCCTTAGTGAATACCGAACCAAAGTACTTGTTCAATTGGTCTGCCATTTCTTTGTTCCCCGTTATGACTTCCCCTGATTCTGACTGCAGGGGACCTACGTTTGTCTTTACTAACCTTTTTTTCTTTACATACCTATAGAAACTTTTGCAATCTGCCTTAATGTTCCCTGCAAGCTTCTTCTCGTACTCCATTTTCCCTGCCCTAATCAAACCCTTTGTCCTCCTCTGCTGAGTTCTAAATTTCTCCCAGTCCCCAGGTTCGCTGCTATTTCTGGCCAATTTGTATGCCACTTCCTTGGCTTTAATACTATCCCTGATTTCCCTTGATAGCCACGGTTGAGCCACCTTCCCTTTTTTATTTTTACGCCAGATAGGAATGTACAATTGTTGTCGTTCATCCATGCGGTCTCTAAATGTCTGCCATTGCCCATCCACAGTCAACCCCCTAAGTATCATTCGCCAATCTATCCTAGCCAATTCACGCCTCATACCTTCAAAGTTACCCTTCTTTAAGTTCTGGACCATGGTCTCTGAATTAACTGTTTCATTCTCCATCCTAATGCAGAATTCCACCATATTATGGTCACTCTTCCCCAAGGGGCCTCGCACAATGAGATTGCTAATTAATCCTCTCTCATTACACAACACCCAGTCTAAGATGGCCTCCCCCCTAGTTGGTTCCTCAACATATTGGTCGAGAAAACCATCCCTTATGCACTCCAGGAAATCCTCCTCCACTGTATTGCTTCCAGTTTGGCTAGCCCAATCTATGTGCATATTAAAGTCACCCGTTATAACTGCTACACCTTTATTGCATGCACCCCTAATTTCCTGTTTGATGCCCTCCCCAACATCCCTATTACTGTTTGGAGGTCTGTACACAACTCCCACTAACGTTTTTTGCCCTTTGGTGTTCTGCAGCTCTACCCATATAGATTCCACATCATCCAAGCTGATGTCTTTCCTAATTGTTGCATTAATCTCCTCTTTAACCAGCAATGCTACCCCACCTCCTTTTCCTTTTATTCTATCCTTCCTGAATGTTGAATACCCCTGAATGTTGAGTTCCCAGCCCTGATCATCCTGGAGCCACGTCTCCGTAATCCCAATCACATCATATTTGTTACCATCTATTTGCACAATTAATTCATCCACCTTATTGCGGATACTCCTTGCATTAAGACACAAAGCCTTCAGGCTTCTTTTTTTAACACCCTTTGTCCTTTTAGAATTTTGCTGTACAGTGGTCCTTTTTGTTCTTTGCCTTGGGTTTCTCTGCCCTCCACTTTTCCTCATCTCCTTTCTGTCTTTTGCTTTTGCCTCCTTTTTGTTTCCCTCTGTCTCCCTGCATTGGTTCCCATCCCCCTGCCATATTAGTTTAAATCCTTCCCAACAGCACTAGCAAACACTCCCCCTAGGACATTGGTTCCGGTCCTGTCCGGTTTGTACTGGTCCCACCTCCCCCAGAACCGGTCCCAATGCCCCAGGAATTTGAATCCCTCCCTGCTGCACCACTGCTCAAGCCACGTATTCATGATGGGCGAGCGGGACTTAATGCGAGTGAGGGCACAGGCAGCCGAGTTTTGGATTACCTCTAGTTTACGTAGGGAGAACGTGGGAGGCCAGCCAGGAGTGCTTTGGAATAGTCAAGTCTAGAGGTGATGAAGGTATTGATGAGGGCTTCAGCAGTGGATGAGCTGAGGCAAGGGCAGAGATGGGCGATGTTACGGAGGTGGAAATAGGCAGCCTTATTTATGACACACAGAAAATGAATCTATGTACAACTTCTATTATCCCACTGTTTAATCTCAGAATGCATGCTAGGAAGCAATTGTAAAATCCCCTTTTATTAATGTACGTCCCAGATATAAAGTTGGGATATTGTGTGTCGCAGCCATAGAAATTCATCATAAACTGCTCATTGATTCCGAGAGTTCTGCATTGTGACACTTATGAACCTTATCAAGGGATTTTTTAAAAATTCCAACTGTTAAATAATTCCAGAAGTCCATTCCATGTGTCAATTGTTCTTTCTGCAGAAATGGGAAAAGGAAGAAATGGACCCTTAGAATAATCATGGCTGAGTGGGATACAGGGGCAAACATTAGCAGCACACCAGAGCTGAGGACCCAATGGACTTCATCAAAGGACAGGGTCAGTACCACTCTGTCATACTTGCCCACATCCAAATCAAATAGGAAACCACACTGAAAAATTACTTTTCAGTGTAAAAGAAAAGAATGACTTTACTCCCGCAGGATGCTCCACGGTGCCTTACAGCCAATTAAGTGCTTTTGAAGTGTAGTCACTGGTGCAATGTAAGAGACGCAGCAGCCAGTTTGCGCACAGCAAGCTCCAACAAACAGCAATGGGATAATGACCAGATATTGTGGGTTTTTTTCGTAATATTGATAGGGGGCCAAATATTGGCCTGCCTTTCTTCAAAATGGTGCCATGGAATCTCTTACATCCACCTGAGAGGGCAGACAGGGCCTTGACTTAATGTCTTATTTGAAAGACGGCACCTTTGACAGTGCAGCACTCCCACTGCACTGCACTGGGAGTGTCAGCCTAGATTTTTGTGCTCAAGTCCCTGGAGTGGGACTTAGAACCCACAACTTTCTGACCCAGAGGCGAGAGTGCCACCCACTGAGCCACAGCTGACCTAATAGGGTATGCTCAGTGTATTACTAATATATCCTGCAGATTGTGGAACTAATTTGTGGCTTGTGTATTAAGCAGTTGTACAAATTATGGGGTCAATTTTCCCCGGTGATATCCGCCATTTTTGTGGCTCGCGCCGTTTTTTTTTGTCTAAATTTAAAAATCCAAGTTTCCTCAAAGATTGTGCGCCAGCGTAACTCAGTTACGATTTTTTTAGGATCGTTTTTTTGTGACATAGCGGGTGTAACCTGATGTCTGCGCCAGTTTTTCACAATTATGCAAGTTTGGCCAACTTACATTTTTCCTCAGATGGTGTATGTGACACTCCCAAAAAACCTTCTGGGCACTTAAACACCAACGCACATCAAAAAATCGGTGCAGAAAGACGCCATTGTTTTTAAGCGGAGTTTTGGAGGGAGTCAATAACACATAAATATGCATCTACATGCTTAAATCTTTCCAACTGAAAACTCATAAAATGGAAGTTTATTGTAATTCTTTAAGTTTGGATTTTTTTTGAAGTGCCGCGCCACCGCCCACCGTCTCCAAACTGGGCTCGAGGGTCGGAGCGTCAGCCGGCAGAATCGGTCCCTCGCCCGGACACATGGGCTCTAGACTCGGATTGAAAAGAGCGGGGTGGGGGGATGGAAGCCGAACTGAAGGGATGAGAACCCTTACACTATGCCACCATGCAGCAAGCAGCATCAAATGAAGCCGGGGGGGTTTCCCGGTCTAAGCAAGCCTATTGCGCCTGCTCAGACCTGGGTGTGGTCCATACTGGGGCGTCGACCTTGGGGAGAGAGACAACAAAGAACCTTGTCCTGCCTGCTGTTTTGAGCTTCTTGCAAAGGTACAATTTAATCATGGAGGCAATTCTGACAGTGCCATACCTCCAGCAAGCCTTCTGCATGATGGTGCTGCGAAGGAGACAACTGATTCAACGTCATCGCATGAGGAACCTTAGAGCACATAGCATGATGGGCAGGAGGCCTTACCCACGTCGGGTATATCGAGACAGGCCTTCGTAACTGCACCTGAGTGATGCAGACTGTGCGAGAAGGCTGCGTTTCCGCAAAGAACTTGTAACCGAGATCTGTGAGTTAGTAAAAGCAGACCTGCACCCTAGAAGCATCAGGAGGACTGCTTTGTCAGTTGAAGTGAAGGTTACAGCTGCACTTTCATTCTATGCAACTGGATCATTCCAAGTCACAACTGGGGATGTGTGCACTATTTCTCATCATGCAACACATATCTGCATTTGGCAGGTGACTGCTGCACTATATGCCCGGAGGAATGACTACATAAAGTTCCCCATGACCATCCAGGCAATGCGTGACAGGGCTGTGGGCTTCGCCAGGATTGCTGGCTTCCCAAAGGTACAGGGCTGCATTGATTGTACCCACATCGCCTTGCGAGCACCTTTGGAAGATTCGGAGATGTACAGGAAAAGAAAAGGCTTCCACTCCGTTAATGTGCAACTCGTGTTTGACGACATGCATCGCATCATGTCAGTTGATGCGAGATACCCTGGGAGCACCCATGATGTGTTCATCCTTCGTGAGAACTTTATATCTGCCATGTTTCAGCAGCAGCCAGAAGGGCAGAGCTGGCTGCTGGGAGACAAAGGGTACGGCCTCGCCACCTGACTCACGATGCCCCTACACGTAACCCGAACGGAAGCTGACCGGGAATACAACATGTCGCACATTGTGATGCGCAGCATAATGGAGAGGACCATTGGCGTCTTGAAGCAGCGTTTCCGATGCCTGGACCATTCCGGAGGCTACTTGCTGTTCTCCCCTGAGATTGTCGGTCAGTTCACTGTTGTGTGCTGCATGCTGCATAACTTAGCCATCATGAGGCAGCAGCAGCTGGTATTAGAAGACTCACCTGAGGTGAGAGTGGCTGATGATGAGGAAGAAGATGCAGATGAAGAGGAGGAGGTGGAGGAGGAGGAAGCCATGCAACTACCTGAACCCGGAGCACGACGGTGGAGGAGGGCGGGCCGTCGTGCCCCTTTAATGATTGCTCGAGCCTTGCGCCAGCAGCTCATCCGTGAACGCTCTGCTGCCTGAAGGCTCAGCGACAACTATTCCACATGGACCATGTTTACTGTTTGGACCTGTTCCATAATGTTGTGTTGTGTTAATGGAAATAATTCAGTTATAATTTAAAATATATTTTATTCAAAAGTTTAACAAATATTTGTTTGTACTTAACTTAACTTTAATAAAAATATTCTTGTATCAAACTTTAAAGTTTTCAGTTAAGATCACTTAAAAACTTTAAGATCACTTACAAACTTTTAAACTTGTAAATTTACATAACTTACAAAAAACTTTTCATTTGAGAACAATAATAACACCAGCAGCAAAGAAAGGCTGCACCCATCTCTCCTCCACCTTATTCTCAGACCGCCCGCTGCACTTGGTCTTGGTGACTCCACCACTGCCCGCAGGCGGTGGCACAGCGTTTCTCGGGTTGGTACCAAGCTTATTCTTTCGAACATCTCAGGTAATGCGCACTTCTTGATGGGGGGCGTGGACAGGCAGTAATGTGGAAGATCCGGCTTGGGCCTCTTCAGAGGCTGGTCTGGGGATTGGAGTGGGAGTGGCAGTTGATTCTGTCAATGGACACGGGGTCTGGGCGTGTTCCCTTGCTGCAGCAGCTAACTCCAACATTCCCTCCCTCATGTGCCCCTACAGTGTCTCAACTACCTGCAACATTCCCTCCCTCATGTTCACCGACATTGTATCCGTTGCCTGAGACATTCCCTCCCTCATGTTCCTGGACAGCGTTCCCATTTCTCGTGAGAGTGTTGTTACTTCTCCCAACAGTCTCAGTACCTCATTACCCACACCATTAATGGTGTCCAGGACTGATCGGGTAAGGTCAATGATCTCTGCTCTCATTGCCATCATCTGAACCACATCTGTTAGAACCTGCACCTCCGCAGAGTGCTGTTGAGCTCTCCTTCCCCTCCTCACCCTGAGTGTGGCTCACTGCATCCCACTGGGACCCACACCCCCAGACGGTGGGAAACCATGGAATGTCCCAACAACACTCGTACCACTCAGGGAAGGGTCTGGTACCTCAATGGGCGGCACATTCACTTTCTCCAAAGTGAGTACAGCAGTGAGGGCTTCATCTATCCCTCTGCCTCTCACCCCCATGCTCTTGGTCTGGAAGGTGTGATTGGAAGATGTTCTCCTCTTCAGGCTTGTCCGCTTCTGAATCTTCTTCTGCATCGTCAGGTTTGGCCTCAAGTTCTGCAAAATATAACAGAACAGACAAATGGTTAGCAGTAGAGGAGGGGGCAGGGTGGGTGGCATGAGTTGGCTCACACAGCGCAGGCAGCAGGCTGATTTGAAGGACCATGATGAATGATAACACATTGCATCAACCAAAGCGTAGCTGACGGAGACATCTCCATGAACCGAAGCATGGCTAGCCCGCACAGTACTTAACATTTAGCAAAGCCAGGCTGTGGAATTTGCAGGACTTACCCTCTCTCTCGAGTGTGGACCCAGTGGTGGTTGCTTTTCTCCAGGCAGGACCCATCAAAGCAGAAACCCTCTCTTCCAAGGGTGTGAGTGAGTGCAGATTTGCCGGGCCTCCTCCTGTTCGAGTTCTTTCCCGTTTATTATGTGCCACCTTCCTCTGCAAAAATGAAAATGTAACTTTTTTGAGAGGGTGTCTTTCTGCTGGATGGGACATATACAGATTGTCACATTTACAATTGCAATTCCATTGAATAATTGAAAATATTACTTACAATAACTACTTGACCAAGGTCCTGCCACTTCTTTTTGCACTGGCCTCCAGACCTCGGGGTGGTCACCATTGCACAGTAATCTTCTGCAAGTTGGTTCCAGCGTTTCTTCATTTCTTTTGGTGAAACTTTTATGTGACCTCTGTTGGTGTCCAGCTCATGCCATCTGGCCTCAATCACAGTAACTAGTGCCTCCACTTCATCCTGTGAGAAATTCTTGGTCCTTGAGCCGTGTTGGGGGGGTGGGGGGCATTGTGTTTTCGGTGCAGACATTAGGCTCCAACACCCCCCCCCCCCCCCCCCCCACCCAAAGCTAAAGCACAGGCTGCGTGGCGCCAATTTCAAGAAATAGAAAGGGATTAACTTGTTACTTATTCTTTTGGAGTAGTTGGGGCCAGAAAAAATGGACGTAATTCTGGCAAAATGCCAAAAAACGGCATTGGGGAAAATTGAGCCCATTGCCTGGCATAATGCTCAATTTTTCTTTTTTTAATTATCTTAGACTTTACAATATGAACTTGCACTGTTGGACTATCTGTTGGTTACATGGCTAAGATGCATTGTTCACTCAATACACTGAAGTACCACTACAGTGATGCAAAGTTCTTGTAGATTGCTCCAATGCATTGTGTTGTACAATGTTGGCTTGCAAGCGTTTCACTTAGATGTCCTGGCCCATTGTAACTCCCAATCTCAACTGTGCTGCTTTGAGTGCCTGAATACTTAGCCACAGGCAAGGGGCGAGGGAAATATTCACCCAAAGCCCAGTCCCACCATCTTTAACACAGCGCTACACTGGCAAAGGTTTATGACCTGTCCTCTTTGTCAGAGGCTTTTGAAGGGCAGGAAGCAGAAATGTTTGAGAATGTGGAACAAAAGCAGGAAAAGCTGGGAAGATCAGTGGAGAGAAGGGATAAGTTAACATTTCGAGTGTGCATCCTTCGTCAAAACTGAGAGCCTTTGAAAATGTTAGTCATTAAAATGGTATTCAGGAGCCTGGAAACATAGAAAAACATAGAAAGTAGGTGCCATTCGGTCCTTCGAGCCTGCACCACCATTCATTATTATCATGGCTGATGGAACAGTTGTGGTGGGGCAGCAGCTTTCCTGCAAACTCCATGGTCAGATTGGAATTATTTCAATTATGTGCCAAATTAATTTCTACCTGTTGACAGAGCGCTGAGCACTTCAGTGACGTATGCCTTGCCCTTATATATGTTCTGTAAGCTTCTGACTCAATGTTTGCCGGCTGCTCACGTGAAAAGGAAATGCAACAGCTGGCCTTGTAATTAACCTTATCGTCTATTCCAAAAGATCTGACTATCCTGTCAGCATCAGCAACTATGCTTCCATTCCAGCTCAGAGTTGGACATTTTTACTTGCAAATGTTTTTACAATGTAGCAAATAACGGAGTTGCTTCATAAATAGTTTTAATTGCTGATGGTAAATGAACAATGATTATCCCATGCCCTTGTCAATGGCATTGTACACTTTTTTTAAGTAGTCATTGTGACAAAAATGTTGTATTTTTGTCTAGTTTTAGTTAGTGGCTGTCCCTTTAAGTCCAGTTACTATACATAAGCACTTTATGTATCGTAACTTTAAAAGAAAACCGACCACAGTTCAGTCCCTTGTATGAAATCTGTGCTGAAATATTTGTACCTTCAACACCAGGGGCTCAATTTTCCACAGTGATTTGCGCTGCTTTTTTTGGCCTGTTAAAAAATACAAGTTTCCCCAATCAATGTGCACCAGCGTAACTCAGTTAGTTACAGTTTTTTTAGGTTTGTTTTTTTTGTGACATTGAGGGTGTAATTTGCCACCTGTGCCAATTCTGGTCATTTAAGCAAGTTTGGCCAGCTCCGATTTGCTCCAATTCTTCTTAGGCCGACGTATGTGGCCTCTGTGGAAAAACCTTCTGGTGAGTTAAGAAAATCGGCGCAGGTAAGTAACTCAGCGCAGCAGAGGCAGTTCCACAGGTCGGACAGCAGGAGCAGAGGGGTGAGAGAGAGTGGGAGGGGGGGGAAGGGAAGCCTTTCGGGCAGAGTTAGGAGCGGGGACCAGGAGGGGGAGGCCATTTGGCCTGGGATAGGTGCTGGGACCAGGAGGGGGGAGGCTATTTGGCCTGGGATAGGAGCGGGGACCAGGAGGTGGGAGGCTATTCGGCCTGGGATAGGAGCGGGGACCGGGAGGGGGGAGGCTATTTGGCCTGGGATAGGTGTGGGGACCGGGAGGGGGGAGGCTATTCGGCCTGGGATAGGTGTGGGGACCAGGAGAGGGAGGCCATTCGGCCTGGGATAGGAGAGGGGACCAAGAGATGGAGGCCATTCGGCCTGGGATAGGAGCAGGGACCAGGAGATGGAGAGGGAGGCTATTTGGCCAGGGATAGGAGTGGGGACCGGGACCGGCACCGGGAGGAGGGGGGAAGGGGGTGATAGACTTTGTCATTACACTTTAAGTTAAGTTGTAAGGTAAGTTGCTGCAATGTGCAATGTACTTGTGCAGGTTGCTGTGAGCTGGCTGTAAGTGTCACTTTGCAGCCTCAGCCCGCATTGTGTCCCTGGTTACCGTGGCAACCCGATCATTTTGGCACAGATCAAGGCTCCATCCCCAAAAATAAACGACAGGCTAGGCGCCGCCAAAATGAAGAATTCAAACGGGGAAACTTGATTGATTTTTTGGTGTGTACTTGGGCCCCCAAAAAACGGGCGTAACTCTTCAAGTATGCCAAAAAACAGCTTTTGGGAAAATTGAGCCCAAAATTTCTGACACAGTCAGACTAGCAGCATCCGTTAGAGCGCCTGTACCAAAAATCAAGTCTACCTGAAATCTCCCCACCAGGATGAGAACTCACCTTCAGTACTTGCTATCTTAAACAATGATATCTAACATATATGTTAGTCAATAGGTTGCCCTAGATTTGGCGGAAGGCTTTCTCTGGTATCCTTTTAAACTTTGCTATATAGTCTACTCTATTTAGTTTGCAATTTTATAATGTTATTTTTATTAATTCCTGGGATGCCAGCATTTATTGCCCATCCCTAATTGTCCATTGAGAAGGTGGTGGTGAGCCACCTTCTTGAACTGCTGCAGTCCATGTGGTGAAGGTGCTCCCACAGTGCTGTTAGGGAGGGAGTTCCCAGGATTGTGACCCAGATTGAAAGCATGCAAAAAATACCTCCTATCCTGTGTTATTGGAATGACTTAAATCATACTATTGGAGAACAAAAAGTGAGTTTGAATTGACAGGAGTGGGCTGCAGTGAATTTTTGTAAGTGTAAACAAGATTGCTGATCCCCAGTACTCTTCGGTAATGCAGGCCGAGGTAGGTTGATAATTGCTCTACACTGAGTTAGGTAACCTCAGCCAAGAGTTGCATTGTTGACATTATAACCCCTGGCCAAGGGAGGTAAACAATCTACTCCCAATCACTCCCCACTGAATCTGTGTGTGAATAAACATCGGGATGTAGAAGCATTGGCACTTGGCTGTCATGTCTCTCATTACTGAATAGCTAAGTCTCAATCACAACCATCTGGACACGCCAGCAGAGGACTGAAAGAATGAAAGAAAGGAAGACGTGTAGTGCCTTTCAAGACCACCAGACATCCCAAAGCGCTTTACAGCCAATGAAATACTTTTGAAGTGTAGTCACTGTTGTAATGTGGGAAACACCGCAGCTAATTTGCGCACAGCAAGCTCCCACAAACAGCAATGTGATAATGACCAGATAATCTGCTTTCGTGATGTTGGTTAAGGGATAAATATTGGCCAGGTGATAACACGGGGATAACTCCCCTGCTCTTCTACGAAATAGTACCATGGGACTTTTTGTCTCAACCTGAGAGGGTAGACAGGGCCTCTGAATGATGGCATCTCCGCCAGTGCAGCACTCCCTATTCACTCGAGGTTAGAAGAATGAGAGGGGATCTCATTGAAACGTATAAAATTCTGACTGGTTGGATAGACTGGATGTGGGGAGGATGTTTCCCCTGACTGGGAAGTCTACAACAAGGGGTCACAGTCTCAGGATACAGGGTAGGAAATTTAGGACCGAGATGAGGAGAAAGTTCTTCACTCAGAGGGTGGTGAACCTGTGGAATTCTCTACCATAGAAGGCTGTGGAGGCCAAGTCACTGAATATATTTAAGAAGGAGATAGATAGATTTCTAGACACAAAAGGGAATATGGTGTTGAGATAGAGGATCAGCCATGATCATATTGAATGGCGGTGCAGGCCTACTACTGCTCCTATTTTCTATGTTTCAGCCTAGATTTTTGCATTCAAGTCCTAGAGTGGGACTTGAATCCACAACTTTATGACTCAGATGTGAGTGTGCTACCACTGACACTGACTGCTGAGGTCCATGGAACTCTGGGATTTTGAATAACTGCATTTTAGGAGACGAGAGATCATTGGGACCAACAAGAATTCTTTTTTATTTTAAAAATGTACGCAAGATATGATGAACTCAACAGAGATGTTTCTGCATCCAAATGTTGCAAAGACCTATTGTGGATTCAATCTCTTCTGTCACTGGAGTGCAAGTAAAAATGTCATTGAGACAAGTTAATGAATGGGCAATACACAGGTGTTTGTATCTGCTTTGTCTGTCATGAATGAAATTAGACTAGTGGGACATGGTCAATGATTAGCAACACAGTGGTTTAATAGAAAAATGTAAAACAATTCCTCTAATCCCTTTTAGCATTCGGTGACGGTTATTACAATGTTATATTCATCTACACTTCCTAATTACTTTCTGCTCCTCGTTGACTAATCGGAGCCCTGCTCTCCTCAATTGTAATCTGCTCAGAGAAAAAAGAAGGAAGGATTAAATCTAATAATAGAAATAAAGACGTGAGCCAGTTTCCTGATCCAAGTGCTGTGGCAATTCTTTCTTTCAGCTATGAAATCCCCTTCAATCTCAACTGAAACTGCTCAACAACAGGAAGTGACGCAATCACCAGAGGACAGAAGCAGTCTTTAATTGTCTTTATTTGCAATGGTTAGCATAAACTACAGCAGTGTTCAGAGCTTGGTAAGATACGTGATGATGTGCCACTAAGCGTTCAGTATTTCAAATCAGTTTCTCGATTTCTTTATAATCCTCACCTAGACGCTTCTTTTCCTGCTGGTCCTCACCAAATCTATTTTACTTCCAACCTTTTCATTGCAGCTGTGTACGTTTCATGTTCAAAATTGCTTCCAGATATAATCTAATGAGGTGGATTTCTCATAAGTAAATCTTTTAGGTTGAAGGAAAATTGAGTAAAAAATACAACAACAACTTGTATTTATATAACGCTGTAACGTAGTAAAATATCCCAAGGTGCTTCACGGGAGTATTATAAGACAAAAAAAAATTGACACCAAGCCACATAAGAAATTAGGGCATATGACCAAAAGCTGGGGCAAAGAGGTAGGTTTTGAGGAGCGTCTTAAAGGGGGAAAGAGAGGTAGAGAGACGGAGAGGTTTAGGGAGGGAGTTCCAGAGCTTGGGGCACAGGCAACAGAAGGCACGACCACCGATGGTTGAGCGATTATAATCAGGGATGCTCAAGAGGGCAGAATTAGAGGAGCACAGACATCCGGAGGGTTGTGGGGCTGAAGTCGATTACAGAGATAGGGAGGGGCATGAAGGGATTTGAAACCAAGGATAAGAATTTTGAAATCGAGGCGTTGCTTAACCGGGAGCCAATGTAGGTCAGCGAGCACAGGGGTGATGGGTGAGCGGGACTCGGTGCAAGTTAGGACACGGGGCACATGGGGTGATGGGTGAGCGGGACTGGATGTGAGTTAGGACACGGGGCACAGGGGGCGATGGGTGAGCGGGACTGGGTGTGAGTTAGAACATGGGGCAGAGGGGGTGATGGGTGAGCGGGACTGGGTGTGAGTTAGGACATGGGGCACAGGAGGCGATGGGTGAGCGGGACTGGGTGTGAGTTAGAACATGGGGCACAGGGGGTAATGGGTGAGCGGGACTGGGTGTGAGTTAGAACATGGGGCAGAGGGGGTGATGGGTGAGCGGGACTGGGTGTGAGTTAGGACATGGTGCACAGGAGGCGATGGGTGAGCGGGACTGGGTGTGAGTTAGGACACGTGGTACCTGAGTTTTGGATGACCTCTAGTTTACGTAGGGTAGAACGTGGGAAGCCAACCAGGAGTACGTTGGAATAGTCAAGTCTAGCGGTAACAAAGGTATGGATGAGGATTTCAGCAGCAGATGAGCTGAGGCAAAATATGACTGAATTATTGCACATTTAAAGTATTTAGTCCTGTTAGCCAAACAACACCTTGCATTTATACATGTATTTATGTAGTGCCTTTAATGTAGTAAAACGTCCCAAGGTGTGTCAGAGGAGTGTCAGCAAAGAAACTTTGTCACCGAGCCGCAGAAGGAGATATTAGGGCAGCAATATATTAGTGACTTGGGAATGCTGGTTAAAGAGGAAATTAATGCAATTGTAAGGAAGGACATTAGCCTGGATGATGTGGAATCGGTATGGGTGGAGCTGCAGAATACCGAAGGGCAGAAAACGCTAGTGGGAGTTGTGTACAGACCACCAAACAGTAGTAATAAGGTTGGGAACAGCATCAAACAAGAAATTAGGGATGCGTGCAATAAAGGTACAGCAGTTATTATGGGCGACTTTAACCTACATATAGATTGGGCTAACCAAACTGGTAGCAATATGGTGGAGGAGGATTTCCTGGAGTGTATTAGGGATGGTTTTCTGGACCAATATATTGAGGAACCAAGTAAAGAGCTGGCCATCCGAGACTGGGTGATGTGTAATGAGAAATGACTAATTAGCAATCTTGTTGTGCGAGGCCTCTTGGGGAAGAGTGACCAAAACATGGTAGAATTCCTTATTAAGATGGAGAGTGACAAAGTTAATTCGGAAACTAGGGTCCTGACCTTAAGGAAAGGTAACTTTGATGGTATGAGATGTGAATTGACTAGAATAGACTGGCGAGTGATACTTAAAGGGTTGACGGTGGATAGGCAATGGCAAACATTTAAGGATCACATGGATGAACTTCAACAATTGTACATCCCTGTCTGGAGTAAAAATAAAGCGGGGAAGATGGCTCAACCGTGGCTAACAAGGGAAATTAAGGATAGTGTTAAATCCAAGGAAGAGGCATATAAATTGGCCAGAAAAAGCAACAAAACTGAGGACTGGGAGAAATTTAGAATTCAGCAGAGGAGGTCAAAGGGTTTAATTAAGATGGGGCAAATAGAGTATGAGAAGAAGCTTGCCAGGAACATAAAAACTGTCTGCAAAAGCTTCTATAGATATGTGAAGAGAAAAAGATTAGTGAAGACAAACGTAGGTCCCTTGCAGTCGGATTCAGGTGAATTTATAATGGGGAACAAAGAACTGGCAGACCAATTAAACAAATACTTTGCTTCTGTCTTCACGAAGGAAGACACAAATAACCTTCCGGAAGTACTAGGGAACCGAGGGTCCAGTAAGAAGGAGGAACTGAAGGATATCCTTATTAGGCGGGAAATTGTGTTGGGGAAATTGATGGGATTGAAGGCCGATAAATCCCCGGGGCCTGATAGTCTGCATCCCAGAGTACTTAAGGAAGTGGCCCTAGAAATAGTGGATGCATTAGTGATCATTTTCCAACAGTCTATCGACTATGGAGCAGTTCCTATGGACTGGAGGGTAGCTAATGTAACACCACTTTTTAAAAAGGGAGGAGAGAGAAAGTGGTTAATTATAGACTGGTTAGCCTGACATCAGTGGTGGGGAAAATGTTGGAATCAACTATTAAGGATGAAATAGCAGCACATTTGGAAAGCAGTGACAGGATCGGTCCAAGTCAGCATGGAATTATGCTTGACACATCTTCTGGAATTTTTTGAGGATGTAACTAGTAGATGGACAAGGGAGCACCAGTGTATGTGGTGTATTTGGACTTTCAAAAGGCTCTTGACAAGGTCCCACACAAGAGCTTGGTGTACAAAATCAAAGCACATGGTACTGGGGGTAATATACTGACGTGGATAGAGAGCTGGTTGGCAGATAGGAAGCAGAGAGTCAGGATAAACGTGTCCTTTTCAGAATGGCAGGCAGTGAATAGTGGAGTGCTGCAGGGCTCAGGGGCTGGGACCTCAGCTCTTTACAATATACATCAATGATTTGGATGAAGGAATTGAGTGTTACATCTCCAAGTTTTCAGATGACACGAAACTGGGTGGCGGGATGAGCTGTGAGGGGGACACTAGGAGGCTGCAGGGTGACCTGGACAGGTTAGGTGAGTGGGCAAATGCATGGCAGATGCAGTATAATGTGGATAAATGTGAGGTTATCCACTTTGGGGGCAAAAGCGCGAAGACAGTATATTATCTGAATGGCGGCAGATTAGGAAAAGGGGAGGTGCAGCGAGACCTGGGTGCCATGGTTCATTAGTCATTGTAAGCTGGCATACAGCAGGCGGTGAAGAAGGCAAATGATATGTTGGCGTTCATAGCTAGGGGATTTGAGTATAGGAGCAGGGAGGTCTTACTGCAGTTGTACAGGGCCTTGGTGAGCCACAGTCCATGTCACAGGTGGTACAGATAGTCGTTGAGGAAAGGGGTGGGTGGGACAGATTTGCCGCACGCTCTTTCTGCTGCCTGCGCTTGATTTCTGCATGCTCTCGGCGATGAGACTCGAGGTGCTCAGCGCCCTCCCGGATGCACTTCCTCCACTTAGGGCGGTCTTTGGCCAGGGACTTCCAGGTGTCGGTGGGGATGTTGCCTTTTACCAAGGAGGTTTTGAGGGTGTCCTTGTAATGTTTCCTCTGCCCACCTGGGGCTCGCTTGCTGTGAAGGAGTTCCGAGTAGGGTAATGGAAGGAGTAATGGTCAGTGGATGGTGTGTTCTGGGAGCATTGGACTAGGTTTCGGGCCCTGGGAGCATTTGAGAAAGGGCTGCATGGCAGATTGAGTCCATTAGTAGTGGGGGTCGCGAGGTATCAGAATTGGGATGGGGGTGTTTGCACAGGATGGAAGTACTGTGGAGAAGGACTTGCAGCTCAGAACAACTGAGAAGGGGAGGACTTAGGATGTGGTAAAGCTGGAAGTCCCTGGGGATTTGTAGTATTGGGGTGACGAAGAATGAAGTCTCTTCATGTAGTCTCTCCTCCCTCAGAAACTTTACTCCAATTCCCATCTCTGAAGAGAGCTTTGATTAATAAAGTATAATAATTGCTGATTGCACTTTAAATAACTGAAGGGCCTCACAGCCCAACGCTGGAAAAGCTCGATCAGGAAACCCAACCACACACCTTCAGTAAAGGACTAGAGACGTAGTTCCAGCCAAGAAAGAAAAGAAAGAAAAGAAAGATTTGCATTTATATAGCACCTTTCACGACCACCGGACATCTCAAAGCTAATGAAGTCGCCACGGCCAGCGAATAGTTTCTAACTCTCATAGTAACTGCCCAACAAGTGCTTCAAACCGTTTTAAAGCAACTTCTTGACTGAGAATGGAGCTATAGATGTTTTTATGGGGCAGAGCTGGGGGGAAAATGTGGATGGGATTGGTGAGCAGCAGCACAAGAGCGTGCGAAGGGATGGGAGGTGTATTCACACTTGATACTTGGGAGCACGAGAGTGATTCTGCTGGCAGGAGGGAGTGCGAAAATATCGGGAGTTTTCCAGGCAGATGGGACTGTGGAGGACAGGACTGCAGAACCAATTACAGATGGAGCTGAGAGGACTCAATCTGAGATGATTGCAAAGTATCGATACTTTTTAAAAAAGGTGTGACAGGTAAGCATGGTGGAAACAGCATGACAGGAAAGCACGACAAGAACTAAGTAACACAACTTACAGAAAGTGCATGTTGTATGCAGGACATCTACATAACTCATTAAAGGTCTTGGGCTGGGTTTTACGAACATCTGCGGGTCCATGGCAGGCAACATCGATGGCGGGTTCCTGCCCTACTGCCGGCTCCAGCGCACTGTTTAGAATGATTTTTCCCTGATCGAGCTTGTTAAGCCTGCCCAGCGGTTTCCTGGCCAATCGAAGGAAGCAGGTCTGGTGACGTCATTTGATAACGCGTCGTCAGCCGGTTTCCTTAAAGGGACCCTGGCCAACTTTACATTAACAGTTGTGCTGTCAGTGTTCTACAGCATTGTGCTGCAAACACCGACAAGCGCTGCACAGAGGTGCAGGGCTGCACCCAGGCTCTCCCATGACTCCCTCATGGAAGGGGTCACATCACGCAGGAAGGTCTTCTTCACTTCCAATGGGCAGAGGAGACCTCCCCAGGAGACCAACGCAGCCTGGTTGCAGATTGCAGAGGAGGGCACAAGGAGGGATGTGGTCAGAAGGGTCTGGGTGCATTGCCACAAACGTTTCAATGATCTCAGTAGATCGCGTAATGTTAGTACAAAAACCTCATCCTGCTGTGCCCTCATCACATCCCCAACACTCTGCCTTCCCTACCCTACTCCTGTACATCCTTACTCACACCAACTTACCTTGCACCTCCACCCATCCTTCTCTCACTATATTATCATATCCCCATCTCACTAGCCACCCTTCACACTCACCCTCGTCCTTGTCCAATCATACTAAACAACAACACACAAGGGTAGGCACTTGGGTATTTTATCCAATATTCATGTAAAGATTCTGATAATGTGCTGTCAAATATTGAAACCTTTATTTTCAACACTTTGTGTTCTTGGTCAGATTTTTGTGCACCTTTGGAAATGGCTTAGTGAGTTACAGTGAATAGTGAGACATAACGGATACCACCCCCCCCCCCCCCCCCCCACACACACACACACACACACTCAGTGGTGATGAGTGTGAAAGGAATGGCTTGGGCATTGTAGGGATGCTTTATGATGTTGGTGTAGGGTGGTGCCAACCTGGCACATCATGTGGCAACCAGGGTGTACAGCATCAAGTGAAGTAAATCTGGCCATGGTGAGGCCATCCCTGGCCTCCCGGGCAGCAATATGGTCGGGTGCTGATGCCCTCTCTCCTGTGCAGCATTAGGTGATTGCGGAGAAGGTTGGTGTTGTTGGTGCTGCTGGCGTGTCTGGTGATGCTGGTGTTGGGGCTGATCATGGTGGGATTCTAAGGACCAAGATGAGAGAATTTCAAGGTCACCCATGCTGATAGAATAGATGTCAGGTGAAGTAGAAATGACAGAAGAGACCGGTCAATAGTATGAGAGATAATGAGGTCAGTCTGGATGGAGACTTGTGTAAAGACTTGCAGCATTCTGAATCTGTGGTGGAAATGCATTTAGAGAAACTAGTGGCTAAGAGAACATTTCTCAATCAACTGGGAGCTTTGACTTGACATTTGAAGCTGTCAACTCATCAGCTGATTCAATGGCCACTGACCTCCTGCCTCAGCTTCATAGACAAGCTCTAGGCACAGCGGGAAACCGGTGGGCGACCTGTCAAATTCAAAAAGCTTGGGAAAAAGTACTGTTAAATGGCTGTGAGTAAGCCACTAATGATTGTAATTGCCTCCCCCATCATTGCATGTTGGGTCTGCTCAACTCTGCGCTGGCAAACTCGACATTTGGTAAAGGCACGTGGTGGCAGTTTGACAGTGGGTCCCGACTCGCTTGGGGAAAAAAACATTTTCCCACCGCCCGCTGACCCCCCCAGAAAAATTCCCCCCTTGTGCCTATTCTCCCTGCTCCAATTATCCCGCACCCACTAACTCCACTACACCTGGTCTTGACTCCACATATGCAGCTCCATGGGGATCACTATAGAGCATATTGCTGATCAAAGGGATATCGCATTCTTTGATAAATTATCTGCATTCATGTATATTTCTATCTGTATTCTTACTACCTGCAAATTTGTGACAAGAGAATCTAATCATATAACAAAAAGTTACTCATTTATTGCAGTGTTTTTCTCTGGCAAGCATTAATACATAACATAAAGTAATGGAACATTTTTGCCCAGTTGGTAAATTGAGGTTACCCTCACAATCCTGATCATTTCTGTTTTTTGGTGGTACACTTTGACTTTGTGACAGTGTAAAACAGTTGATAGCGACTTGGCAGTTCGTTTTACAAAATAAAAATTGTGAGATGTAAATCGGGCTGCCGATTCGCTATTATCCAGTCTACATTATCGCACCAAGTTAAAATTTACCACTTTATGTTTAGAAAAAGATATTCAACTGAATCGAATTCTGTAAGCACATTGTAAGTGCTCACTCTACAACTGGAGTGCTTGTCCCTGGAGTTGCTGTACGAACAACTGACCCTCCCAAAATCTCTGCAGTACAGGAACAGTGCCACCCTAACAGTTGTACCATAGCATGTTTCTGAACATTGCTGTGGCCAGTCCCTGGTTAAACCCGCAGAACCCTGAGTGGAACATTCCAGAAATGCGCAAAATAATACTTCCATGAAAGCTTCTCTAATGACACAACAGAAATCTTGTCCCATTTTAACATAATTGGAATGTAACAGGATTCAGTTGAATTGCTGAAAGCAAGATTAATACTGACTGAAATTCTTCTGAGAATGAAGATTATTTTGTTTTTAGCCATCTGCCAGAAAATGCTGGATATACACAACAACAGGATATGGTCCAGACCTCCTGGTTTTAAGGTTGGTTACATTTCGGGTTTCAGCTCTTGAAAAATCGGAACATTATTTTTCTTTCACATGAATGGCTACTGTTGGGAGTCTCTGCATCCAATCTCACAATGGGATACGCATCCATCTGCAGTGGCCCATATTGACACTGCTTCTCTGGGCAAGGGACGGCCAAAGCAACGCATCGCCAAAAACAAGCAATTCAGCTTTGGAAACATTTGCTTTTCTACAGTGGAGAAGAACTAGCAGCACATATTCTGCACACTTGATGTTGCTGCTCTTTGCATTCTGTCCGGCAGAAACATCGCGATGTGGTCTACACAGTGAATTACTTTTGGAAGTATATGACTGTTGTTATGTTCCCTCAACCTCTTTTTCTTCACTGTCAGCTGTGGCTCAGACACACTCGCATCTGAGACAGAAGGTTGTGGGTTCAAGTCCCACTCCACGGACTTGAGCACATAAAGCTCGGCTGACACTCCCAGTGCAGTACTGAGGGAGTGCTGCACTGTCGGAGGTGCCGTCTTTCGGATGATATGTTAAACCTAGGACCTGTCTGCTCTCTCACGTGGATATAAAAGATCCCATGGCACTATTTCGAAAAAGAGCAGAAGAGTTATCCCCGGTGTCATGGGGCCAATATTTATCCCTGAATAAACATCACTAAATACAGATTATCTGGTCATTATCACAATGCTGTTTGTGGGAGCTTGCGGTGTGCAAATTGGCTGCTGCCTTTCCTAGATTACAACCGTGACTACACTCCAAAAGTACTTCATTGGCTATAAAGCGCTTTGAGACGTCCGGTGGTCATGAAAGACGCTATAGAAATGCAAGTCTTTCTTTCACTGCTTTGTCCCTAGTTTTTATCAATTACAAAGAGTATTTATTCAGTAGTATACAATTTAAATAAAGTATTATAAATGTGTAACGATCACCATTGTAGAATGCAAAGCAGATGGCCTACTAGCAAAGTTGCCTCAGCGCTCGCTTTATTTAGCTCCCACCCAAACACTGCCATAAGTCCAAGGGCTAGAACCTAATAATTTTAGATAAGGGCCAGCACCAAATGTTTCAGAGCAAGTCTGTCAGCATCTGTAATGAGGAAGGACAAGTTAACAATTTGGGTATAATAAGAACATAAGAACATAAGAATTAGGAACAGGAGTAGGCCAACTAGTCCCTCGAGCCCGCTCCACCATTCAACAAGATCATGGCTGATCTGGCCGTGGACTCAGCTCCACTTACCCGCCCGCTCCCCGTAACCCTTAATTCCCTTATTGGTTAAAAATCTATCTATCTGTGATTTGAATTCATTCAATGAGCTAGTCTCAACTGCTTCCTTGAGCAGAGAATTCCACAGATTCACAACCCTCTGGGAGAAGAAATTCCTTCTCAACTCGGTTTTAAACTGTTTCCCCCGTATTTTGAGGCTGTGCCCCCTAGTTCTAGTCTCCCCCACCAATGGAAACAACCTCTCTGCCTCTATCTTGTCTATCCCTTTCATTATTTTAAATGTTTCTGTAAGATCACCCCTCATCCTTCTGAACTCCAACGAGTAAAGACCCAGTCTACTCAATCTATCATCATAAGGTGAACCCCTCATCTCCGGAATCAGCCGACTAAATTGTCTCTGTACCCCCTCCAAAGCTATTATATCCTTCCTTAAGTAAGGTGACCAAAACTGCACGCAGTACTCCAGGTGCGGCCTCACCAATACACTGTACAGTTGCAGCAGGACCTCTCTGCTTTTGTACTCCATTCCTCTCACAATGAAGGCCAACATTCCATTCGCCTTCCTGATTACCTGCTGCACCTGCAAACTAACTTTTTGGGATTCATGCACAAGGACCCCCAGGTCCCTCTGCACCGCAGCATGTTGTAATTTCTCCCCATTCAAATAATATTCCCTTTTACTGTTTTTTTTTCCAAGGTGGATGACCTCACATTTTCCGACATTGTATTCCATCTGCCAAACCTTAGCCCATTCGCTTAACCTATCTAAATCTCTTTGCAGCCTCTCTGTGTCCTCTACACAACCAGATTTCCCACTAATCTTTGTGTCATCTGCAAATTTTGTTACACTACACTCTGTCCCCTCTTCCAGGTCATCTATGTATATTGTAAACAGTTGTGGTCCCAGCACCGATCCCTGTGGCACACCACTAACCACCGATTTCCAACCCGAAAAGGACCCTTTATCCCGACTCTCTGCTTTCTGTTAGCCAGCCAATTCTCTATCCATGCTAATACATTTCCTCTGACTCCGCGTACCTTTATCTTCTGCAGTAACCTTTTGTGTGGCACCTTATCGAATGCCTTTTGGAAATCTAAATACACCACATCCATCGGTACACCTCTATCCACCATGCTCGTTATATCCTCAAAGAATTCCAGTAAATTAGTTAAACATGATTTCCCCTTCATGAATCCATGTTGCGTCTGCTTGATTGCACTATTCCTTTCTAGATGTCCCGCTATTTCTTCCTTAATGATAGCTTCAAGCATTTTCCCCAGTACAGATGTTAAACTAACCGGCCTATAGTTACCTGCCTTTTGTCTGCCCCCTTTTTTAAACAGAGGCGTTACATTAGCTGCTTTCCAATCCGATGGTACCTCCCCAGAGCTCAGAGAATTTTGGTAGATTATAACGAATGCATCTGCTATAACTTCTGCTATCTCTTTTACTACCCTGGGATGCATTTCATCAGGACCAGGGGACTTGTCTACCTTGAGTCCCATTAGCCTGTTCAGCACTACCCCGCTAGTGATAGTGATTGTCTCAAGGTCCTCCCTTCCCACATTCCTGTGACCAGCAATTTTTGGCATGGTTTTTGTGTCTTCCACTGTGAAGACCGAAGCAAAATAATTGTTTACGGTCTCAGCCATTTCCACATTTCCCATTATTAAATCCCCCTTCTCATCTTCTAAGGGACCAACATTTACTTTAGTCACTCTCTTCCATTTTATATATCGGTAAAAGCTTTTACTATCTGTTTTTATGTTTTGTGCAAGTTTACTTTCGTAATCTATCTTTCCTTTCTTTATTGCTTTCTTAGTCATTCTTTGCTGTCGTTTAAAATTTTCCCAATCTTCTAGTTTCCCACTAACCTTGGCCACCTTATACGCATTGGTTTTTAATTTGATACTCTCCTTTATTTCCTTGGTTATCCACGGCTGGTTATCCCTTCTCTTCCCGCCCTTTTTTCTCACTGGAATATATTTTTATTGAGCACTATGAAATAGCTCCTTAAAAGTCCACCACTGTTCCTCAATTGTGCCACCGTTTAGTCTGTGTTCCCAGTCTACTTTAGCAAACTCTGCCCTCATCCCACTGTTGTCCCCTTTGTTTAAGCGTAGTACGCTCGTTTGAGACACTACTTCCTCACCCTCAATTTGTATTACAAATTCAACCATACTGTGATCACTCATTCCGAGAGGATCTTTTATTAGGAGATCTTTTATTATTCCTGACTCATTACACAGGATCAGATCTAAGATAGCTTGCTCCCTTGTAGGTTCTGTAGCATACTGTTCTAAGAAACAATCCCGTATGCATTCTATGAATTCCTCCTCCAGGCTACCCCTTGCGATTTGATTTGACCAATCGATATGTAGGTTAAAATCCCCCATGATTACTGCCGTTCCTTTTTCACATGCCACCATTATTCCCTTGATTATTGTCCGCCCCCCCTTCTTCCGAAGATGGATACTCATCCAAAACATTAACCTGTTTTCTCTCTTTTACAGAGGCTTATGGACTTATTGTATATGTACAGCGTTTGGTGTTTTATTTCAGATTTCTAGCAATTGCATTTTTGTTTTTATTTTTTATTTGTGCACATTGTTCCATGGTGATCTGATGTACTGATCGCAGCAACTCTGCCCAAAATTCATCCATGTTTGCATAAGCAATATGAATAATTGTAGTTAAGGACCAGCAAATAAATGAAACATAGAAACATAGAAAATAGGTGCAGGAGTAGGCCATTCGGTCCTTCAAGCCTGCACCACCATTCAATATGATCATGGCTGATCATGCAACCTCAGTACCCGTTTCCTGCTTTCTCTCCATACCCCTTTAGCCGTAAGGGCCATATCTAACTTCCTCTTGAATATATCCAATGAACTGGCACCAACAACTCTCTGCGGTAGGGAATTCCACAGGTTAACAATTCTCTGAGTGAAGAAGTTTCCCTCATCTCAGTCCTAAATGGCTTACCCCTTATCTTTAGACTATGTCCCCTGGTTCTAGACTTCCCCAACAGTGGGAACATTCTTCCTGCGTCTAACCTGTCCCATCCCATCAGAATCTTATACGTTTCTATGAGATCCTCTCTCATCCTTCTAAACTCCAGTGAATAAAGGCCCAGTCGATCCAGTCTCTCCCCATATGTCAGTCCTGCCATCCCAGGAATCAGTCTGGTGAACCTTCGCTGCACTCCCTCAATAGCAAGACTGTCCTTCCTCAGATTAGGAGACCAAAACGTAACACAATATTGCAGGTGAGGCCTCACTAAGGCCCTGTACAACTGCAGTAAGATCTCACTGCTCCTCTACTCAAATCCCCTAGCTATGAAGGCCAACATACCATTTGCCTTCTTTACCACCTGCTGTACCTGCATGCCAACTTTCAATGACTGATGTACCATGATACCCAGGTCTCGTTCCATCTCCCCTTTTCCTAATCTGCCGCCATTCAGATAATATTCCGCCTTCGTGTTTTTGCCACCAAAATGGATAACCTCATATTTATCCACATTACACTGCATCTGTCACTCATTTGCCCACTCACCTAACCTGTCCAAGTCACCCTGCAGCCTTTTAGCATCCTCCTCACAGCTTACACCGCCACCCAGCTTCGTGTCATCTGCAAACTTGGAGATATTACATTCAATTCCCTCATCCAAATCATTAATGTATATTGTAAATAGCTGGGGTCCCAGCACTGAGCCCTGCGGTACCCCACTAGTCACTGCCTGCCATTCTGAAAAGGACCCGTTTATCCCGACTCTCTGCTTCCTGTCTGCTAACCAGTTCTCTATCCACGTCAGTACATTACCCCCAATACCATGTGCTTTAATTTTGCACGCCAATCTCTTGTGTGGGACCTTGTCAAAAGCCTTTTGAAAGTCTAAATACACCACATCCACCGGTTCTCCCTTGCTAGTTACATCCTCAAAAAATTCTAGAAGATTTGTCAAGCAGGATTTCCCTTTCATAAATCCATGCTGACTTGGACCGATCCCGTCACTGCTTTCCAAATGTGCTGCTATTTCACCTTTAATAATATATTCCAACATTTTCCCCACTGCTGATGTCAGACTAACTGGTCTATCCCGTCTTCTCTCTCCCTCACTTCTTAAAAAATGGTGTTACATTAGCTACTATTGAGAAAGCAGGAATGGGGTACTGAAGTTGCATGTTCAGCCATGAACTCATTGAATGGCGGTGCAGGCTAGAAGGGCCGAATGGCCTACTCCTGCACCTATTTTCTATGTTTCTATGTTTCTATGTTTCTATGTTTACCCTCTAGTCCATAGGAACCGATCCAGAATCAATAGACTGCTGGAAAATGATCACCAATGCATCCACTATTTCTAGGGCTACTTCCTTAAGTACTCTGGGATGCAGACTACCAGGCCCCAGGGATTTATCGGACTTCAATTCCATCAATTTCCCTAAAACAATTTCCCGCCTAATAAGGATTTCCTTCAGTTCCTCCTTCTCACTCGACCCTCGATCCCTTAGTATTTCCGGAAGGTTATTTGTGTCTTCCTTCGTGAAGACACAAGCAAAGTATTTGTTTAACTGGTCTGCCATTTCTTTATTCCCCATTATAAATTCACCTGAATCTGACTGCAAGGGACCTACGTTTGTCTTCATTAATCTTTTTCTCTTCACCTATCTCTAGAAGCTTTTGCAGTCAATTTTTATGTTCCCAGCAAGCTTCCTCTCATAATCTATTTCCCCCCTCCTAATTAAACCCTTTGTCTTCCTCTGCTGTATTATAACATGTTCCCAGTCCTCAGGTTTGCTGCTTTTTCTGGACAATTTATATGCCTCTTCCTTGGATTTAACACTATCCTTAATTTCCCTTGTTAGCCATGGTTGAGCCACCTTCCCCATTTTATTTTTACTCCAGACAGGGATGTACAATTGTTGAAGTTCATCCAAGTGATCTTTAAATGTTTGCCATTGCCTATCCACCGTCAACCCTTTAAGTATCACTCGCCAGTCTATTCTAGCTAATTCACGTCTCATACCATCGAAGTTACCTTTCCTTAAGTTCAGGAACCTAGTCTCTGGATTAAATGTGTCACTCTCTATCTTAATAAAGAATTCTACCATATTATGGTCACTCTTCCCCAAGGGGCCTCGCACAACAAGATTGCTAATTAGTCCTTTCTCATTGCACATCACCCAGTCTAGGATGGTCAGCCCTCTAGTTGGCTTCTCGACATATTGGTCGAGAAAACCATCCCTAATACACTCCAGGAAATCCTCCTCCACCGTATTGCTACCGGTTTGCTTTGCCCAATCAATATGTAGATTAACGTCGCCCATGATAACTGCTGTACCTTTATTGCATGCATCCCTAATTTCTTGTTTGATGCTGTCCCCAACCTCACTGCTGCTGTTTGGTGGTCTGTATACAACTCCCACTAGCGTTTTCTGCCCTTTGGTATTCCATAGCTCCACCCATACCGATTCCACATCATCCAAGCTAATGTCCTTCCTTACTATTGCATTAATTTCCTCTTTAACCAGCAACGCCACCCCGCCTCCTTTTCCTTTCTGTCTATCCTTCCTAAATGTTGAATACCCCTGGATGTTGAGTTCCCAGCCTTGGTCACCATTGGAGCCATGTTTCCGTGATGCCAATTACATCATATCCGTTAACTGCTATCTGCGCAGTTAATTCGTCCACCTTATTGTGAATACTCCCTGCATTGAGGCACAGAGCCTTCAGGCTTGTCTTTTTAACACCCTTTGCCCCTTTAGAATTTTGCTGTAATGTGGGCCTTTTTGCTTTTTGCCTTGTGTTTCTCTGCCCTCCACTTTTACTTTTCTTCTTTCTATCTTTTGCTTCTGCCCCCATTCTACTTCCCTCTGTCTCCCTGCATATTAGTTTAACTCCTCCCCAACAGCATTAGCAAACACTCCCCCTAGGACATTGGTTCTGGTCCTGCCCAGGTGTAGACTGTCCAGTTTGTACTGGTCCTACCTCTTCCAGAATCAGTTCCAATGTCCCAGGAATTTGAATCCCTCCCTTCTGCACCACTCCTCAAGCCACGTATTCATCTGAGCTATCCTGCGATTCCTACTCTGATTAGCACGTGGCACTGGTAGCAATCCTGAGATTACTACTTTTGAGGTCCTACTTTTTAATTTAGCTCCTAGCTCCCTAAATTCGTCTTGTAGGACCTCATCCTGTTTTTTATCTATATCGTTGGTACCTATATGCACCACGACAACTGGCTGTTTACCCTCCCCCTTCCAAATGTCCTGCACACTCCTGCACCCGCTCCGAGACATCCTTGACCCTGGCACCAGGGAGGCAACATATCAAATGAAAGGTAAAGTCAGAAAAGAAAATGGAAAGTAGTATATTATTGTGCCTTCAAAGTGAGCAGTTTGAGGGTGCGAGGTGGTCAGAAAAAACATAGGAACATGGAACAGGAATAGGCCATACAGCCCCTTGAGCCTGTTTCTCCATTCAATGAGATCATGGCTGACCTGTGACCTAACTCCAAATAGCCGCCTTTGTCTTATATCCCTTGATCCCTTTGGTTAACAAAAAGCTATCAATCTCGGCTTTTAAATTAATTATTGACCCAGCATCAATTGCTGTTTGCGGAAGAGTTCCAAACTTCTACCACCCTTTGTGTGTAGAAGTCTTTCCTAATTTCACTCCAGAAAGGTCTGGCTCTAATATTTAGACTGTGCCCCCTAGCCCTAGAATCACCAACCAGCGGGAATAGTTTCTTTCAATCTACGCTATCTGTTCCTCAGAATATCCTGAAAATTTTGATTAGATCACCCCCTAACCTTCTAAATTCTCGGGAATACACCCCTAATTTGTGTAATCTCTCCTCGTTACTTAACCCTTGGAGTCCGGGTATCATTCTGGTAAACCTATGCTGCCTCCAAGGCCAATATATCTTTCCTAAGCATAAAACGTAAATGAAACATATAGTCTATGAGAATTGTGATATCACAATGAAACTGTATGCATTAGCTAGGAGCAGAGAGAGAACTGGTGACTTTGCTACACATACAGGTACCAATAACTCAGAGCTATCAACTTAGTGTCTTAAATAAAGTTTAATTAAAGGAATCATTATGAAGAATATCCATTTAGCGCTAAATTAAAGCTTCTCACCTACATCGCCCTGTGATAATAATATTTCAAAACCAAAATCAAAACTCAAGCGGGATCACGGGTCTGATTCCTGATATACTAAGAGCTAACAGAGACACTGGGGGTAATTTTGACTCTGGTCAATGGTGTAAAATACGTGATGTCAGCTCGACCATTCGTAAACATCTCTCCCGATTTTAGTTTCCACTGAAGTCAATGGGAGAGGTGTTTAACGGGTGTAAAGGTATAACTGTCACATTTACTGCCCAGTCAGTGATGGTGTCATACACGACAGGCAGGTGCTAGGCCACCACTTACCTATGGAAAGCAGATGAGGACCTTGTGTAAAATGGTTCAAATATGTAAACATGGGATTAGGTGGCCGGGGCAGTTGGGGGCAGGGGGTTAGCCTGATTAATTTGGAGTTTACATTCAATTGAATGGATTTATTTACTGCAGGATATTCTTCTGAAAACTGAAAATATTGCATTAACATTTTGGCAGTAAATCAGTAGATTCCCTGCCAAAAGGCCATTACCACCTGCCCATAAAAAATCCAACTCATAGAGAGGAATATGAATGGCACAGGGTAATGGTGGCCTTACAATAACTCTGCAGAGGGGAGGGAGGTACCACTTTGGGATTCTGTGAATTTGTTTGCAGTGTTCATAAAGAAAGAAAGACTTGCATTTATATAGCGCCTTTCACGACCACCGGGCGTCTCAAAGTGCTTTACAGCTAATGAAGTACTTTTGGAGTGTAGTCACTGTTGTAATGTGGGAAACGCAGCAGCCAATTTGCGCACAGCAAGCTCCCACACACAGCGATGTGATAATGACCAAATAATCTGATTTTCTTATATTGATTGAGGGGAAAATAACTCCCCCTGCTCTTCTTTGAAATAGTGCCAAGGGATCTTTTACATCCACCTGAGACGGCAGACGTGGCCTCGGTTTAATGTCTCGTCCGATAGACGGCACCTCCGACAATAGAGCACTCCTGCAGCATTGCACTGAAGTGTCAGCCTAGAGGTGCACCAGGGAGCCAAAAATCAAATATAGATATATAAAAAATAAATGGTGACCGGCTCAAATAACTGAAATGAAGGTACCTGTTTAGGCAGCAGGTGTTTCCTGCAACACGGAGAAAATGGCAGCGGTGACATTTACGTAAATGCATCAAAATAAAAATCAGTTCCATTTCTAGTGTGTTCCTGTTTATCACTTCAGTCACACAAAACCATCAACAATTACCAGTGAGATTACACGTGAATTTACTGTCTGTTGTGCAGAGTGGAGAAGTTTTGAAAAAGTTATGTTAAATGGGAGTGTGAAGTATTATTTTCCTTTTTACGCTAAATTAATTTCACAATGTTCCCTTTCTAAAGAGTTGTGGACATTGAGCATTGCATAGGTGAGCACCTTTGCTTAAAACTATAGTAATACTTTGTAGATTCATCTAGATTTTTAAACATGTTGGGGTAGATCCTGACTGTGACCTGAATGAATGGGCAGTGGGACGGGGGGGCGGGTGGGATCAGGTCATGATCAGTTTGCAGGAAGGCCTCTCTTAGGTCGCTACAAAGCCATCTCTTTAGCACGGGATATTCAGTAGGGCACCTGACCTAGTGCCCTAAGAGAAGTCTGGAACGCTTCCCTTTCCCCTTAGCGCTCCACTCCACTGTCAGGGCATAAAAGCGGAAACTTGCTGTTCCTGTCGGTGAAAACTTTCCGGCGCTAAATTTAACTGCTGCCCAACATTAGCTCCTTAGGAACCCTCCAACCAAATTTCTAGCCCTCTATCTTTAAAATCTATCTCCATACACGTTATTCCACTGTAATGCCACTAAACTTCAAATACAAATCATAGCATCAAGTTGTAAAAGCATAATGCAGTCAAACAGAGTCAGCGTGGATTTATGAAAGGGAAATCATGTTTGATGAATTTGCTGGAGTTCTTTGAGGATGTAATGAGCAGGGTGGATGAAGGGGAACCAGTGGATGTGGTGTATTTGGATTTCCAGAAGGCATTCGATAAGGTGCCACATAAAAGGTTACTGCACAAGGTAAAAGTTCATGGGGTTGGGGGTAATATATTAGCATGGATAGAGGATTGGCTAATTAACAGAAAACAGAGCATCAGGATAAATGGGTCATTTTCCGATTGGAAAACAGTAACTAGTGGGGTGCCGCAGGTATCGGTGCTGGGGCCTCAACTATTTACAATCTATATTAATGACTTGGATGAAGGGACTGAGTGTAATGTAGCCAAGTTTGCTGATGATACAAAGATGGGTGGGAAAGCAAATTGTGAGGAGGATACACAAATCTGCAAAGGGATATAGACAGGCTAAGTGAGTGGGCAAAAATTTGGCAGATAGAGTATAATGTGGGAAAATGTGAGGTTATCCACTTTGACAGAAAAAATAGAAAAGCAAATTATAATTTAAATGGAATAAAATTGCAAAGTGCTGCAGTACAGAGGGACCTGGGGGTCATTGTGCATGAAACACAAAAAGTTAGTATGCAGGTACAGCAAGTAATCAGGAAGGCAAATGGAATGTTGGCCTTTATTGCAAGGGGGATAGAGTATAAAAGCAGAGAAGTCCTGCTACAACTGTACAGAGTATTGGTAAGGCCACACCTAGAGTTCTGCGTACAGTTTTGATCTCCTTATTTAAGGAACGTTATTCATTGCCACTGGACCAAGACCTAGCTCTGTCAAGCCCGTGTGGTGTGCAACGGTCACCACACGTTAAAAAAAATTCACACACAGGCATCTTCCACCCTTCAGGATGCAGTTCGGGATCTGGAATATCGGGTCCTTCATTGAAACACCTATGAAAGGATTGGACAGGTTAGATGCAGGAAGAATGTTCCTGATGTTGGGGAAGTCCAGAACCAGGGGTCACAGTCTAAGGATAAGGGGTAAGCCATTTAGGACCGAGATGAGGAGAAACGTCTTCACTCAGAGAATTGTGAACCTGTGGAATTCTCTACCACAGAAAGTTGTTGAGGCCAATTCGTTAGATATATTCAAAAGGGAGTTAGAAGTGGCCCTTACGGCTAAAGGGATCAAGGGGTATGGAGTGAAAGCATGAATGGGGTACTGAAGTTGCATGATCAGCTATGATCATATTGAATGGTGGTGCAGGCTCAAAGAGCCGAATGGTTTACTCCTGCACCTATTTTCTATATTTCTATGTTTCTATATTTCTAACGCATTCCTTTTCAGCATGAAAGCAAGTCATCCTCGTTTCGAGGGACTGCCTATGATTTAAGGAAGAATATATTTGCATTCGAGGCTGTTCAAAGAAAGTTCACTAGGTTGATTCCAGAGATGAAGGGGTTGACTTTTGAAGATATTTGAGTAGGTTGTGCCTATACACATTGGAGTTCAAAAGAATGAGAGGTGATCTTATCGAAACATAAGATAATGAGGGGACTTGACAAGGTGGAAGCAGAGAGGATATTTCCACTCATAGGGGAAACTAAAACTAGGGGACATGGTCTCAGAATAAGGGACCGCCCATTTAAAACTGAGATGAGGAGGAATTTCTTCTCTCAGAGGGTTGTAAATCTGTGGAATTCTCTGCCCCAGAGAGCTGTGGAAGCTGGGTCACGATGGACAGAATGACCTCCTCCTCTGTCGTAATTTTCTATGATTTTATGATAAAGCAACTTCCAAAACCGGGGGAGAAGAGGAATGTATTTTTAAATCCATAATTTCTACATTGAAGCCTGTTTGAGAAGAACAAACTGTGCCGCCTTGTTTTAGAAAATGTGAGTGGAAATGCCTGCTGGAACCGAACGTGAAGCTGCCATTGCAGAATCTAAACATTGCAGTCTGTGCTCTTTTGCATTGTCCTTTGCAGTTACACTCACTGCCGGGGGACAAAACAGCAGCTTCCCCAAAGCCAAGGGCAGCTGCAAACAATCATGCTTAGGAAACAAATGCACTTCAAATTTCAGCATTACTTCTTTCATCAAATATTTTATCATTTTTGGTAAATTATAAATGCACTGTGCTCTAAGATAAAGATAGCTCTGATTTGAATTTTCTTTGAGCAAGCAATGACTTTGCATGAACAGCAAGTGGACTGTACACACAATGGGTCCAACATAATTCACTATCAGCAATCTTACATCTTTTTTGAGGCAAGTGGAAATTGTATCAGCTGGAGGTCAACTGTGACACTGCGACGTTTGTAAGTGTCCAGTCCCACCTCAGACACAGACACGATTGCTCCTCAGCAGGGCAGGATTCCACAATATGTTCAAACACCAATGGAGGTGCGGTGAGAGAAGAAAGAAACGGAGCTGCCATCCACTCTCATGTATATTCTATGTATAACAACAACAACTTACATTTATATAGCCGGTGTCTTGGCCAATATTTATCCCTCAATCAACATAACAAAAAAACAGATTATCTGGTCATTATCTGTTTGTGGGAGCTTGCTGTGTGCAAATTGGCTGCCTCGTTTCCTACATTACAACAGCGACCACACTCCAAAAGTATTTAAATGGCTGTAAAGCGCTTTGAGACGTCCGGTGGTCATGAAAGGCGCTATATAAATCCAAGTCTTTTTTTTAACATAGTAAGAGGTCTCAAGTCACTTCACAGGAGCGTTATCAAACAAAATCTGACCCCGAGTCACATGAGGAGATGTTAGGACAGATGACCATAACGTTGGAAGCGTATTGAATGTGGAGAGAGAGAGGCAGAGAGGCGGAGAGGTTTAAGTAGGGAATTCCAAAGCTTAGGACCTAGGCAGCTGGAAGCATGAGTGCTAATGGTGGAACAAATAAATTACGGGATGCGCAAGAGGTCAGAACTGGAGGAGCACAGAGATCTTGGAGGGTTATGAGGCTGGAGGAGGTTACAGCGATAGGGAGGGGCGAAGCCATGGAGGGATTTGAAAACAAGGATGATAATTTTAAAATTGAAGCATTGCCGGACCGTGAGCCAATGTAGGGCAGAGAACACAGGGCTGACAAGTGAACAGGACTTGGTGCGTTAGGATATGGGCAACAGATTTGGATGAGTTCAAGTTTATGGAGGCTGGAAGATGGGAGGCCGGCCAGGAGAACATTGGAATAGTCAAGTCTAGAGATAACAAAGGCACGGATGTGGGTTCCAGCAGCAGATGAGCTGAGGCGCGGGCGGAGTTGGGCGATGTTACGGAGGTGGAAGAAGGCGATTTTGGTGATGTGGATTTGTGGTCATCTTGGGATCAAATACCACACCAGGATTGTGAGCAGTCTGATTGAGCCTCAGACAGGTGCTGGCTGTAGCGGCTATTTCTCTGGCTTAACATGACTACAATAATAATAACTTTTATTTATATAGAGCCATTAACGTAATAAAACGTCCCAAGGCACGTCACAGCAGTATTACAGACAAACAGATAAATGTGGCACCGAGCCACAGAAGAAATTACGGCAGATGATCAAAAGCTTGTTTAAAAAGTAGGTTTTAACTATATAATTTTAATTATATTTTAACAATATAACTACATGTTTAAATATTCCCAATGATCGGCAGGAGAAAATAACTGGGACTGATTTGTCATCCATCCAGGCCTTAAGTTCTGCTGCAGCAGAACTTTTCCCAGAGCTGTGGAAGCTGGGACATTGAATAAATTTAAGACAGAGATAGACAGTTTCTTAACTGATATGGGGATAAGGGGTTATGGAGAGCGGGCAGGGAAGTGGAGCTGAGTCCATGATCGGATCAGTCATGATCGTAGTAGGCGGAGCAGGCTCGAGGGGCCGTATGGCCGACTCCTGCTCCTATTTCTTATGTTCTTATGATTGATATAATGGAGAGTAGGGTTTTTCTAGAATTATGGATTCAAAAATACATGGCAATCTCCCTTTAAATGAAACTGTTTTATGGATTTGTTGTTGAAGTGTAAGCATTGAACAGCTTCTTATATTTATTTTACTAAACAGTAGTGTTGCCAAGCACTTACAAGAAGTACATTTTGCTAAAAGGCCACCTGGCAACATTTTACTGGTAACAATAGATGAAAATTAGCTGTTGGTTTCTGTGCAATTCGCAATAAATGGATTTATTTTTGAATGCTTTCAAACATGGAGTAAATTGTTTGTCCGTTGTTGGTGCAAAACCTTAACAGAATCAGGAACACTCATCATGCAACCAGTTTTACGCCACAGTAATCAAACTCAAGTTTCACAATGGAAAATGGATGACCAAAAGCAAGGTTATAAAATAATCATTGTGAAGAAGATTAATTCAAGATGACAAATTAAAGGGTACTGAAGCATTCATGTGAATAGGCCCTATCTGATGCAAGAAAGGAAACAGAGTGACTCATTTTTCCATTCTGTTATTTCTGGATCTGTATAAGATCACATTTTATTAGAAATTGTGCAGGAGATGTTGTTGTGCAGTATGAAGTGCATTGGCTTTCACTTTTAAGCTTTGTTGCAGTTCACACGAAGCACTGGTGACCTTACCCATTGATGAGTTCACAACCCACCACCCTAATAGTAACAGACTAAAATGTCCCCACAGTCAGGTTTTAATGGAAAATTATAGAAAATTCCAGGCCAACCGCAGTGTTGTGCACACACCTCAACTGAGAACATTTCAATCATTTTCACTTAATGTAGACGTTAAGTGGTTGTAAGCAAGTGTTTTTAAAGATTTTATTGCCCCTTTTTTTAAATGCTGTTCCCCCTCCCCCATTTTACACACCATTCCCTGACCAAGATGGCCACCAGCAGGCAAGTGATCCCCACTCTTGTACCAATGATGCTGTAGGGCAACATGCAGGACGTACACAAGAGTGCCTCCACACGAGTTTCCCTTTTGTTTCCTCATTTAAAGCACTGTGGGGTAAAAGGATTTCTGAACAGAGGTCCCCAAACAGGGAGCAAATTATTGTCATCCCTTTGTCGTCCTTCTTGCTGCAAAACTAAATAGAATCTACTCAGCAAGTCCCTCTTGGCTGAGGTCAAAATTACACCCAAAACAGCTTATTCGAGCTGCACCAAGCCCTCCCCCAACTAGAGTTTTATTTCTCAATACTCCTTCCGTTGCATAACCCAATACCACAAGAGCACATCAATGAGCTATAGTTTAAACCTATCAATAACCATAAGCAACAGCTTGCTGTGCTGTCCATTACACACTGTCCTCTTGCCCTCAATCACATGCTACACAGCAAGTCGGTTTGATATAAAACAATGTGACCCCTTCCTCCGTCATTAACAGATCCCAAAGACTCAGTCTGGCCTCAATGAATTAAATTACCATTAAAGTTCGCTAATATATCACCTTCCTCTGTGTTCTGTTTCACTTAGCTAAGGGTTGTTATGTCTGGTGCCACTCGATCTGTCTGATACTGATTATTGTTTGCAATAAATGCCAGAATTGAAAAGAGCTCAGCGACAAAGCTGAGGATTCAAATGCATCAAAATAATCTTCATTTCACCTCCAGATAGATACTGTCCCACCAGGCACTTGACCAGGCTTGTAAACTGGGGATTGTGCATGTGATCTTGGTGCTGACAGTCATATTTGCGGCTACAAATTATCTATCTGTTTCAATTTAATTCCAGATTTACATAAAAAATGGAACCATTTTTAACTTGCAGCAGATATACTGGCCTCAAGACAAAGTTACCCCATCAACATATTAAACTCAGCCAGCCTTGTTCCTCTCACAGTTGTCCTGCTATCAGATTACATGATCAGCTTTGAGTTCTGCACAAGTCAGGTCACACCATTGGCAGCCATGCCTTTAGTTGTCGAGGCCCGAAGGTCTGGGATTCCCTCCCTAAACCTCTCCGTTTCTCCAACTCTATTTTCTCCCTTAAGATGCTCATAAAACCCAGTTCTTTTGAACAGGTTTTTGGTTACCTGTCTTAATGTCTCCTTCCTCGGCTCACTGTCAATGGTTTTATCTGATTACGCTCCTGTGAAGCACCTTGGGACATTTAACTGCATTAAAGACACTATATAAATGCAACTTGTTATTGTTGTTCTTGTTATACATGCCCGCTCCCTTTCTCCCTCTCTAATTCAAATAAACTCCCCTCATCTTTAATCCACTCTCCCCGAAGGTTGTGCTTTTCTAAAGTAAAAAGACCCAGCTCCCTGAGCCTATTGTGATGGCAATGGGTTGTTAAAGTCGAGCAGTTCCATTCAATTTACACTCCCTGCAATGTATGCACCTGTGAGTATGCTCACAGATTTATTTAATTTGATTTGTAAGGTTCCCTTTAATGTTTATTAGTTAATTTATGGGTTTTTGTGCCCTTATAAAAGGGGACACTTGATTTAAAGTTACTTTAAAATAGTTGTAGAGCTGTTGAGTTGGGAGGGGCTCAACCAGTCACGTGATGTTCACAAGACTCAATAAAACCCCAGCCAGTTGGGTTCAGGGGATCTACGATGAGGCAGGTGGTTGTGAGCCTGGTGGATGAACTGATAATGTGTAGTGTGATTGTAAAACCTTTGCTAATAAACCAACTATTTCTTAATAGCAATGTGTTGCTATGGATTCTTAAACAAAGAACCCTTGAAGCGAATACAATGCACTGCGCCATTTGGCCTGAGCTATTTATTTGGTGCAAAGATGCCTTTGTTTCAAAACATGAACCATCTCTTGAAACTTCTCTCTGTGCCATTCCACTCTGCGTGAAGGAATGTCTTCGATTTACAACTGTCGAATGCTCTCACTTTCCTCATATCTTCCTGCACCCAGATACCTCCAGGAGAACATTTTGCCATGATCTGAAAGGGCTGTTACTCAAATTTTGGCCGGATTTTTCCCCAACAGTTTGATCACCCAGGCAATGAAGGTCAGAAGGTCCACTGACATGTCAGCTCCTGAGTTTGCTGAAATCCAAAATACACGTGATGGATGCAAAAAAATCACTGAGGGATCAGCTAATGCTGAAAGTGTGATATTTATTTTATTTGGGAAGGGGCTCTGAAGGCATGTCCCTCCACAATGAAAATATGACTTCTTATGTTTGATTTGGTGCACATCCTGGTGTTTTGGAACCTATTGTGATGCAGAGTGTAAATCTCTCTATTTATTTTGAATTTAGTAAAACTCATCACCACTCAAACCTCCCTTCCCATTTTATTTCCAGATCCTGGGATTCTGTGAGTACAACAACAGGAATAAAGCTAATTAATGCATTCACAACAGGGAGCAACCTAAAAAAAACATTGGCTGCAACCAGTTTTGTTGAAGAAAAATCTTCCCATAAAACAACACCCATGCATGCCCCAGAAAATTCCCTTATGGAAAATTATTATTTTTAAAGTTACACTTTAGCAACGTATTTGTTATATGGAACTTCTTTTGGGACCAAATAAACACATTAAATTATATTCTTGGAAGACAACCGCTCATTTGACTTGTTTTCTGCCTCAAGATCATGCACAACATACAAGGGCAGAAAGTCACATCTAATTGGTTTGAACAGCCTCCAGTGTGCCCTCCATCGAATTAAACTGGTTATAACAACCTCCAGTCCTGCTCGCCAACTGATCCTTCTTTTCAAATGATTGGATGGTGTGATACTGATGATGCCTAATCACAGTGGGGGGGGGGGGAAACTATTTTTCTCTTGTGAAATGCTGCCGATCAGCTGGAAATGCTGAATGTGTGATTTTTGAAGGTCATCATCCTTCCAATGAGATGTTGAGCTGTTTCAGATCCTCCTCCCTTGATGACTAAGACATTTATGCTGCAGCAGATGCAACAAATGTAGCATCGCAACATTATATTTACAAAGCAACTGAACTTCTCTTTTAAAGGTTTCCCACAGCCACGATCACTGATGTGTAGTGGGTGATGCCCAATGGGTAATGGGAGGTTAGAATACTTTTCAAGGATGACCATGTCCCTTTGAATGAAGAGGCAATAGCGTCTCTCTGTTACACCTAACGATGCCTTACTTTTTACATTTGATGTCGTCCCACCATTTTTAGACTACACATATATTGCAATTACGTGGAGAAACCATTGGTTAAACCAGTGTTAAACACTAAGGCCTTCTTTCCAAATGTTGGAACTAGGCCCATGCAGTTGGACCTGTACCAAGTCTTCCAATATCTATTTCCGAAATGTGATATTTTTAGTGTCCTTCACTGAATCTGAAAGAGCCCAAGTAGGAATGGCCAGTTTCCAGCCACTGAGATTGGTGACAAGGGCAAGATATGAGCCCACTGTTTGTGTCCTTCTTACTAACCAGAGGTTTACAGCTAGCAGGAGGGGAGACCAGTATATTGGGGATTTTCACGAAAACATTTTTTTTTCCCATTACATGTCTTTCTTTTGCAAGATGAAAACTGGCTGTGGGGGAAGCGTTTCACAATGATGATCAGTTCATCTACCCATATAAAGCAGAATCCTCCCTGTGGTACAGCCCAATGCAACAGACATGGAGATAATGCTCATCAAATGGAACACAACTGAATTTGTAGCCCCCCCCAACCAAAAGAACAACAACAACTTGCATTTATATAGCACCTTTAATGTAATAAGACCTCCCAAGGCACTTAACAAGATAGTGGTTACCAACCCTTGCACCAATTTCAGAACGGAGCACAAGATGTTTTATCTAGTCTTTTTGGACAAATTTCAGACTGTAATTTGGTACTAGAACAGTAACGTAGACACTCAGTGCCATTGGCTATCTGCCAAACGGGATATTTAGGTTAGGAATATTATCGGAAAAGCAACTAGAAGGACTTTGGGTTGCACAGGAAATCAAGGGCTTCTTATCAAGTTTCCTAAAGCTGGTATTTCCAGCAACTTTGCTCAGATCTGAGAATGCATGCCAACATGTGCATGATCAACCCACAGGAGGAATTTCTCAGGGCTTTACCAATGCCTTATTCCCACTGCGAAAAGGGATTTAAGTATAACTGGATAAGCTACAAAGGCACTGGGCTGGATTCTCCGGTATTGTCCGCCTCTGTTTTCACCCCAGAGGCGGTGAGCTCTTCTGGGAAGGTGTCCAGCTTCCAGCGCCCCGCTGGGGTGTTCGGGGCTGGTTTCAGTGGGACCAGCTTTCCCCCGATTCCCGGCCAACCTGTACGCCCCGCAGCACGCCCTGCTGTGACTGCCTGCAGAGTATTGCCCACCTCAGGTCAGTGTGATTGTTTTTTTTTGCGACCTATGTTGTGGTGGCGTGTGCTATGTATTGGGAATATTTTTGGTGTTTTGTTTCAACTCTATCAGAGAGCTGGCAGAGGCGATTGACTACATCATTCCGTTCTGTGCTGTACATTTCTTTATCACCCTGGTTTTTTTCAGGTTTTTTTTTTCTCCCCAGGCCTCTCTCAGAGCGTTCATGTTTAGCTTGGGATTTTCGCTTGCTCAGTCGGCCTAGCGCCCCAAGAGAGGTGTGCAACGCCTCCCTTAGCGCTCCGCCCCACACTCAGGGCCCCGCCCCACACTCAGGGCCCAGCTGCCCAATTTTGCTGACTGAGGCGCAAACTGTTCCCGGGCGCAAACTTTACCGCCCCGCCGCCGTTACCTCCCCGAAATGAGCAAAGCCAAAAATCCAGTCCTTTAGCTGTCTTTAGAAGTGAAAAAGTTACATTTCATTATACTTGACTGGACAGCTAGAATAAAATAATCCAATGAGTACACACCTAAACTGAGCAACATACCAACAGCAATCATGGAGTGATAGAATACAAGTCCATGTTTACACTTCTCCACAGAGTGAGTTCCTGATCTCAGCTGCGTGGGCAGGCTAAGACTGTGACGTACCTTCTCATGGGAAAGGAGAGAAAAATCCCCAAATAAGTCAAACCTGGCTACTCTCAAACATCGCCGATTAGTGAGTTAACAAATAGAACTGGCAGAAACCTGGGAACAGGTTGCTTAACAACCCTTTGGTAATGGAATGGCAGTAATGATCAGTACTTGCTGTGGAGAACTCTTGTTACAAATTCACAGCCGCTGCAGAGTGATAAACATCAAATCCTCTGTTAAATAATACTTTGCCCATGGCTTTATTTGTTTCAGCCTCCAGGTGTCAAGCATCTATGGGCCATCACTAAATTTCCACTGGTTAAAGAGTCAGTACCTACAGAGCACGTGAATTTAAGATCATCACAAAGAATGAAGGCGGTGGCTCGAACATTGTTTTTACACAGGGGCGTGTTACAACATGGAAGGCACTACTGGAAGCAGAATCAACGATAGCTTTTAGGAGAGTGGATAAAAGTTTGAAAATATGTATTTTTTGAAGGTATGGAGAAAGATATGAAGAACAGGGCTAAATGGACAACTCTATCAGAGAGCTGGCAGAGGTGCACTTGACGACGTCATTCCCTTCTGTGCTATACATTTCTATATGACCCTGTTCTATAAATTGTCTGATTCTGTGAACTGTATTTCCTGGAACGGCCCACAAAATCATTTACTGTGGCAACTCACATCTGACATGATTTGAGAAGCTCAGAAATATAGATGTCTATCTGCTGATGAGATCAGATCAAACTTGAAGACAGGGCAGCTTCTGACTGATTGAAAAATAGTCCAAGCCAAGTGGTTTCAATCAATCAGAAGATCGATGTTAAGCTATGCAAGCATGAAAGTCAGGGAAAGCAGATGGCAATTGGTCAGTTTGAGAGATAAAGACAAGGAGAAAATAGAGGTTGTAGATGTGGTTTAGGAACTTCTGAACACCATTTTACAGCTAGTTTCGTAGCATTCTTCACATTGACTACACATAATCACGAAAGCAAGCGTTTTTGCACTGAAGGAAGTGTTGAAAATTGCACTAAAATTCCACAACTTAATGCAGGCTACTCAAGAGACTGTCACGGTACCGGATGTCCAAAAAAATCATCCGGTAGCTCTACAATCCAAATATGATGAACTGATGCACATTGAGCCATTTGTGCAATACATCAATCCAGCTTGCAGGGCCCAAAGACTGGGTAGATTTCTGTAAAACTAACAGCAAAGGCAAGCTTCATATGACTGATAGTCACTTCATAGTTGGAATGAGGTAAAGAATCCCAATCGCAATGTAAGAGTGTATTTCAAGCACAAGAGGTAAGCCATTCACAAATAATATGGTAGAAACCGTTTGAGATCTTAACTAATTCACAGTCAGAAATATCCACCTATTAGCAAAGATTATGGTAAGGCAGAGTGCATTTAGGAAAAGTCCACAGCCTATTATATCTCACAGCTGTTGTTTCTTAAGCTGATTCTTGTTTTAGAAATTAGTTTTCTGATGAAAGGTTCCACTGCAGCAAGTCGAATGTCAATTCATGCAAGTGAATGTGAAATCAGTGAACGGGCGGGCTCAGTGTGGGCAATGTCAGAAACGCAGTGACACTGCGTTTACTCAGCATCATTGGAAAGCTTACACACAGGCGCTATGCTTTTTCCTTTGAATGCTTTTCCGAGATGAGTTTTCCTGCATTCCCGGTCAGCCAGTAGCACAACTTGGCAAGGAATATTTTGCCCCAAATGTTTTTTTTAAAGGCTCACAACTAATTTTGAAACATTCAAGTTCTATAGTCCCTACTGATGTGACCTGCCAATACAACTGGGATTTCCAGGATATTGTATTTACATAAAAACATAAGAAATAGGAGCAGGAGTCGGTCATACGGCCCCTCGAGCCTGCTCCGCCATTCAATAAGATCATGGCTGATCTGATCATGGACTCAGCTCCACTTCCCTGCCCGCTCGCCATAATCCCTTATTCCCTTATCGTTTAAGAAACTGTCTATTTCTGTCTTCAATTTATCCAATGACCCGGCTACCACAGCTCTCTGAGGCAGCGAATTCCAGAGATTTACAAACCTCTGAGAGAAGAAATTTCTCTTCATCTCAGTTTTAAATGGGTGGGCCCTTATTCTAAGATTATGCCCCCTAGTTCTAGTCTCCCCCATCAGTGGAAACATCCTCTCTATATCCACCTTGTCAAGCCTCCTCATAATCTTATACATTTCGATAAGATCACCTCTCATTCTTCTGAACTCCAATGAGTAGAGGCCCAACCTACTCAACCTTTCCTCAAAAGTCAACCCACTCATCCCCGGAATCAACCTAGTGAAACTTTTTTTTTTTAATGGTTTCAATGCTGATTTTTCACTTGCTCTAATTTGGAGATTTTCTTGGAGCGCTTTCTAAGTTATTTTTTAAAAAGTAATAATCTGAATAAAATTGGGTGAGCAACAGAAACTCAAATTTTGGGCTAGATTTTAGTTTTTCGGCAAAAACAGTAGTTTTATCCCAAAATTACTGTTTTCACTGCGCTACTGTTTTTGGCCTAACTTTCGGTCTTCAGGTCATCAGTAAAGTCGGCTTTGCACGAGGATTCGCGACACAAACTGCGAGTTTCGGCAACTTTAGTCCAGGGCTGGAGAAAGTCTTTGGGAGGGGGGAAAAACAAAATCAAAATTGCAACAAACATTCAAAAAACCCTTACCTACTAAATCGCTGAAAAATAATTAAAGAATAAAAACTTTAACTTATCTTTTTGCAGGTTTTCATACGTATCACTGCTGGCAGGGCTGCACCGCCAGGTTTGACCCTGTCAGTATTCTGGGCGTGGCATAAAGGTCGGGAGGGAGCCGAAGGTGCGATGCAAATGCAATCGGCATCATTTCACATCGCGCACCTCTCCCCGGCGGTACGTGGCTCTGCAAAGAGGTGTCCGAGGATCCCGCCGACTGGGTTTTCGCTGCGGAGGGTCAAATCGTGGCGAAAACCCAGTTGCAAAGTCGTCAAAAATCCAGCCCTTATTTCAGCCTCACATTGTAATCAGCCTGGAGCATATGCAAGAAACGATTAGCCAGGCCTTGGAGACTGAGCGGGGAGGGTCTAGAGGGCCAAGCATGGCATCAACCAAAGTGTAGAGTTGACTTTCTCTCTAAGTACGCAGCGATATTGTCAACAAAGGCAGGAAAGTGTCTTCTGGTCTTGAAAAAGAAACATTTCAGACTGGATGGACAGATCTTTCCCAAATGGCCTCTACTTGTGATGTAAAATTCTTCGATTGTATTCCATGTTCAATGCTTCCAGGGTGTCTGTCAAGTTGTTGTTTTTCAATAAATTAACTCCAATTTAAAATGGGGGAGCAGCGTCATCAGTTTAACCAGAAAACCTAATTACAACTGACTCTCATGATAAGGATATTCTCCGTGCGGTTGTGAAGGAGATCCCTCTCCGAAAAGGCTTTTCCTGTATCTTTAATTATAAAGGCGATGAGACATAAAGGGGGTAAGTACCTGATAATGAATACAATTCTCCTCGGAATAGCCTCCTTCTTGTAAGTGCACCCAACTGTGACATTACCTGTCATTAACCAGAAGAGACAACATATGTTTTCGTCACACCTTCACGCACGGTAACAGGACAACACTTTATAAACTGTACAAAGGTCTCAAGAATGTCACTGATTACTTACTGTACTGCATCACCGCACAAGGCCACACGGTGTTGCCGTCTGGATCACAAATGTTGGAACCCACAGATTTTTGGCAAAGGCAGCTCCTCTCACAATAAGGTAGCATCATCAGTTCATCCCAGCAAGAACATCATTAGGAGCAGGAGTAGGCCATACGGCCCCTCGAGCCTGCTCTGCCATTCAATAAGATCATGACTGATCTTCAAACTCAACTACGCTTTCCCGCCCGACCCCCATATCCCTCGATTCCCCTAAAGTCCAAAAATCCATCTTTCTCAGCTTTGAATATATTCAACAACTGAGCCTCCACTGCTCTCTGGGGTAGAGAATTCTTCCTCGGCTCAGTCTTAAATGGCTGAAACCTTATCCTGAGACTATGACCACTGTTTCTAGACTCTCTGTCCAGGGGGAAACAACCTCTCAGCATCTACCCTGTCGATTCCCCTCAGAATCTTTTATGTTTCAATGAGATCACGGGGCCGAAATCCAGTGAGACCCATTACAGTCCATTTGCGGCGGCAATGTGGCAGAATCCCATGGCTGCCGCTTTGTCGTCAAATGGCCGACCCGACCCAAATTCAGGTCGGGGATTTTTCGGCCTGGTCCCGATTGTGCTCGATCCTGAGGAGCACCGTTTTCCCTCACCTTAAAAATGCACCGACTGAAATTCAGGTCGAAAATTCGTAGCCTCGCCGCACGGTGCCCCGACAGCTTTCTCTGTCGGTGCACGTTATCTGGCGGCCCTTCAAGGGGAGGGCCCACTGCCGTGGCCACCATGTTTTAATTTTTGCCAGCCGACTTCCCGATCGGCCGGCAAGATAGTGCCCACAGGTTTGGCCGGGCCGCCAACAGGCAGCCTGGCACCTCCTCTTGGGTGCCAGGCTGCTGGCCCGGCCGCAACCCTCCCTGGTGGCCCAGTGGCCGAATATTTAATATGTCCGATTCTCTCCCCTTTAACGGAGGGGAGAGAGCGTGGTGACGTACACGTGCTGTGACATCACCACTACTCCACCGCTGATTGACAGCAGCGGAGCCTCTTCCTGTCCCCTGCCCCCACTATGACCAATTTCCTTTGGGACTTTGAAAAAATGTCACAAAGTCCTGAAAATCGATCATCCGACTGCATCATGGATCCCTGCGGTAAGAACATTAAAAAATTATAGGTGCACCAGCTTTCTTGCGCTACTGAATTTCGGCCCCCACCTCTCGTTCCTCTAAACCCCAGAGAGTATAGGCCCAATGGCAAGAATCCATGTTTGAAGAGAGCGTGGGTTGGGGATCAGTCCCCCAATGGTATGGGCACATTGAATTTACCAGATAGTTCCAAAACAAAAATTAACTTTCAAACGCAAGTTTAAGTTTCAGATAAATCTTCTTGGTCTATATAGTACATTATTTAAAATGGGTGATAAAAGAGGTTTGTGATGACTTTTGGCACTGTTGATATTGATTTTCTTGTGCCAAGTGTTTGGTGAAGCTTTTTTTTGGTTACAAGCAGATTTCAGAAATGTAGTGCTCTGCAACATGGCCATAAGATGACATTAACCGAAGCAGTCACTGATTTGGCGTGGAAGCAAGTTATCCTCGATTCGAGGGACCACCTCAGAAGAGAAGACTTACTATGAATTGTTTCTTGTCATGCTTTCTTTATTAGGCATTTTGATCAGCCACAGTGCCATAGTATGATACATAAACAGCTTGAATATATTGGAAAGCGATATTATTGCAAAATGTGAAATGGGGCTGAGTGGATCATTCTTAATTACTTAATTGGTGGCTCATTACCTTCACCCCCTACACAAACATTCACTGTGGAAATCACAACGGCCGTTCAGCATTCTGTTAAAGTGTGTGCAGCAGAGGAGCATGCATTATGGAGCAAGGTAATAAATGGGCTGTGCAGGCTCTATCGCACGTATCCGGAGTGTGGAGGTGTACAGTCTAGCCCTATTCCATTTCTGAACCTGTAAAGATTTGCTTTGCGAAAAGAACACCAATTAATTTTAAATTGCTCTCCCCTGCACTGTTCATTTTCTGATTTGAAAAAGAATGAAAATTACCAGAGGACTACTGAATTTGATCTGCTGCATGTGATGAATGTTTGCTTAATAAATTTAAAATTATAATGCTATGTAAATTTCAATTAAAACAATTGAAGTTCTGAATATGCTGTATTAGCAACAGTGTTTACACAACGATAACTGAGGTACAATGGCCTAGAAATTGCCTCTGACCTGAAAGATTTCTACAAATTTAGATGGTGGTCCGGGAGGTTCGGAGACTTGCAGTCCTGGGCCTCCACGTGAAGGCCTGCGTAGAGACCTGCGTATCCCAGATAGATAGATTTTTAACCAATAAGGGAATTAAGGGTTATGGGGAGTGGGCGGGTAAGTGGAGCTGAGTCCACGGCCAGATCAGCCATGATCTTTTTGAATGGCGGAGCAGGCTCGAGGGGCTAGATGGCCTACTCCTGTTCCTAATTCTTATGTTCTTATGTTTTTATAGACTAACTGAGGTGGTCGTTGAAGCCGTAATGACATGAGGTTGCAGATTTCCTCTTTATTTTAGGTGCAGCAACGTCAGAAATGACCTTTTTAAATCATGTGTACAATATGGCTCAATCTTTTCAGCTTTGAAAGCGAACTCTGCTGAACGCAATCTATAAGATATCCATGTTCACTTTTGTTATACCTGTCTGAAAAATACACTGCGGCCATCCCTGTACGAAACTGCAGTAGCTCAAACACGGCTTGAGGATGGTTTCTTGCTGTTTTGGCACAATTGTAATCCATAACAGTCAGAAACAACGGAACCTTCCCCCGAGCCATTAGCAGTTTCCTGTCAGTTTCACCTGGCATTTCGATGATTATTGTCAGTACATCGACAGTCGCATTTTTCCATTAAACACCATTCTGACCGCCGGTCCAACTGAGAACCATTTCTCACCCGGAAAAGAATTAGCTGTTAAGAGAATATTCCTGGGTAAAGCTATACCGTGGCTCCGTCCTCCAATGAAGGGAGCTAGTTGGCCACTCTGGATCTGCCACCCTCACCATATCTCGAATACCCTGCACATTGAGCCTCCGCACCACCAGTGCCCACTGAAACTATTTGGTTTGCCTGGGAGCTGTGCCTTACCACGGGACATCATGTTCCTGTAGCCGAGTATCAGAAAATTGGAAATATTCTTCTTTTAACTTACAAATTCATTTTAATTAAAAAAGTTGCGCACAAGATGTATTTCACAGATGAATACGAGTATCATTATGTACGTGGATAGTCTTAACCTCGAGACAAATATCCCTGCAAGTATACCACCCGGTCACTTCCTGGAACTAATTGCAGCATTAAATCAAGGCAGATTTGAAATCATCTTGAATGGTACCAAAAACATTGCAGCACAAAAAACAGCTCATAGAAGGAGATCTCAGCCAGACAAGTGAATGAGCCATGAACTGCAGGGACAGTGCACCAACAGACATCAGTATCTGCCGAACTTGGCCAACCCGGGGTGGGGCGATACACTTGAAGAATATTTACTGGGCCCATATTACCTAGCTCTAGTAGACAGGCTTTGCCCCTCTGGTTCTTTCTGCTCAGCCAACAGGTTGTAACTGATTTATGGTGTAATTTGAAAATGTATTCTCTCTCTGTTATTATAAATGACAAGTTAAGTTTGAATGATTAATAACTTAGTCAACTGGTTTCAGTCATTAAAACTATTTCTATTCAGTTTTATATTACCTGCTTCTTCCAGGAGCCCCATAATGATATCAGCCAGTTTATCACGTTTTTGCGCAAATAATAGGGTGTAAGTGCATTGCTGTAAAGATAACTTGCATTTATATAGCACCTTTAACATAGTAAAATATCTCAAGGCGCTTCACAGGAGCATTAGCAAACAAAGTTTGAGCCACTTATGGAGATATTAGGACAGATGACCATAAGCTTGGTCAAAGAAGTATGTTTTAAGGAGCGTCTTAAAGGAGAGAGGGGTAGAGAGGCGGTGAGGTTTAGGGAGGGAATTCCAGAGTTTAGTGCAGCTGAAAGCATGGCTGCCAATGTTGGAGGGATTAACATTGGGGATGTGCAAGAGGCCCAAGTTGGCGGAGTACAGAGATCTCGGAGAGTTGTAGGACTGGAGGAGGTTACGGAGACAAGGAGGGGCGAGGCTATGTTAGGAATTGAAAACAAGGATGAGAATTTTAAAATTGAGGCATTGTCAGACTGGGAGCCAATGTGTCTTCCCAGAAACAAGTACAAAACACTGGCATTGTTTGATATCACCGTTGGATTCCCTGCAAATGTGCAAACATCCCAACACCTTCCTTATCTAAATTGAAAAGATTTTCATTCACTGAATATCTAGTTAGTTGTGACTTCAGAAATATTCTCCCTGATGTTTTCGTATTATCCAATCACTGATGGTTTCTTTACCTGACCTCACTCCTCCTTTTGCTGAGCATTTGAGCGTGATGTCAATAACATGGTTGTCTTTTGGACAATTGTGACAATGACTTCAAGACAAGACTGATACAGAATCCTGCAGGCCAAAACTATAACTAAATACCTCAATCAACTCATCATCATCATTATAGGCAGTCCCTCAGAATCGAGGAAGACTTGCTTCTACTCTAAAACTGAATCCTTTGGTTCTCGTATTGGACTGTTCAGCCAACTCAGTCCCTGTCACAGGTGGGACAGACAGTTGTTGAGGGAAGGGGTGGGTGGGACTGGTTTGCCGCACGCTCCTTCCACTGCCTGTGCTTGATTTCTGCATGCTCTCAGCGATGAGACTCGAGGTGCTCAGCGCCCTCCTGGATGCACTTCCTCCACTTAGGGCGGTCTTTGGCCAGGGACTCCTAGGTGTCAGTGGGGATGTTGCACTTTATCAGGGAGGCTTTGAGGGTGTCCTTGTAACATTTCCTCTGCTCACCTTTGGCTCTTTTGCCGTGAAGGAGCTCCAAGTAGAGCGCTTGCTTTGGGAGCCTTGTGTTTGGCATGCAAACAATGAGGCCTGCCCAGTGGAGCTGCTCAAGTGTGGTCAGTGCTTCAATGCTGGGGATGTTGGCCCGGTCAAGGCGCTAACGTTAGTGCGTCTGTCCTCCCAGGGGATTTGCAGGATCTTGCGGAGACATTGTTGGTGGCATTTCTCCAGCGACTTGAGGTGTCTTTGAGCCATACAGGAGGGCAGGTATTACTACAGCCCTGTAGACCATGAGCTGGGTGGCAGATTTGAGGGCCTGGTCTTCAAACACTTTTTTCCTCAGGCGGCCAGCTGATCCACGGCACGGCCCTGAACAACGTGGATTATTTCCCATACCTCGGGAGCCTCTTATCAATGAGAGCAGACATTGACAATGAGATTCAACACCGCCTCCAGTGCACCAGTACAGCCTTTGGCCGCCTGAGGAAAAGTGTGAGGAAATCAATCAACTCACAATGCTATTAAATAGACAGCTAGGATGTTGAAAGTCAGCTTACATGGTTCAGCTGGTCTGCTAGTGCAATTCAGAACATCCCTGTAAAGATGTATCAGTTCTTTGTGATATACTTGCACAGCATTAAGCTAAAGCATCCCTCCATGGTTCCATAGCCTGCTTTGACTCAAACCTGAAGAATGACCATTAGATGAGATACAAAAGGGAAGCTGATGTCGATGGAACCATATCTCAGCAATGATCCATGTCTTCACAAATGGAAAGAAAAAACACAGCGACGATTTGCGAGGGAGAGGCAGGGATCTTTAGACACTCAAAATGTATTTTTGGTTAAGGCTATGCACTTTTACTTGAAAACTCTTCACACAGCAGTAATTTCAGCTTCAATTTAACCATATGCTCAAGTGTTGTTTAAATTGTACATCAGATGTATTATTTACAATGTGTTGCCTCACAATGTTTTCATACATTAGAAAGACCGCAACAGCTCTATGCACTCTCAAGTCAAACAGAAATCACTGATCACTACCTCGCAGCCTGCAACCTATTATCATTAGCAAGAATGCAGGTTACTACAATTATGCAACATCTTGTATGGAAAAAGAAAAAAAGTCAGTCAAAATATGGATGAGGAAAAATAACTTTATGTGAAACAATATTTACAAAAATAACATTTTAACGATTTCCCCTAATAATAATTATCATCATAGGCAGTCCCTCGAAATCAAGGAAGACTTGCTCCACTCTAAAAGTGAGTTCTTAGGTGACTGAAAAGTCCAATACGGGAATTACAGTCTCTGTCACAGGTGGGGCAGACAGTCGTTGAAGGAAAGGGAGAGTGGGACAGGTTTGTCGCACGCTCATTCCACTGCCTGCGCTTGCTTTCTGCATGCTCTCTGTTATGTATGTAAACATTGTAACTGTGTAAGGCTTGGCACCAGAGGGCGCAACTGTTGGAGGCCCATGGGTCACAGGGAGTATAAAAGATTGTCTGCCATGCTGCTTAGGCACTCTGGAATCATATTAAAGAGACTAAGGTCACATCAGTTTTAGCTCACAGTCTTGTGGAGTTCTTCCATACTGAACAATTGGCGACGAGTAACAGATTACGAACTTTCACGTGGTCACGGCTGCCATTGGTATTTTAGAGAGATTTGTAGAGGGTGATGATTGGTAAGCTTCGTTGAGCATCTCGACCAGTAATTTGTGGCCAATGAACTGGATGGGGACGATAAAGCGATCAAGCGCAGGGCGATTCTCCTCACCGTATGTGGGTCCACAATATACGGCCTCATCAAGAATCTGCTCGCACCGGAGAAACCAGCGGAGAAGTCATATACAGAGTTGTGTACGCAGGTTTGGAACCACCTCAAGCCGAAGGAGAGCGTCTTAATGGCCAGGTATCGCTTCCACACGCACCATCGCTCCGAGGGCCAGGACATGGCGAGTTACGTCATCGACCTGAGACGCCTTGCGGGAACTTGCGAATTTGCTGGATTTCTGGGGGAAATGCTGCGGGACTTTTTTGTGCTTGGCATTGGCCATGAGGTCATTCTTCGCAAGCTGCTGTCCGCCGAATCCCTAGACCTGAGCAAGGCCATCACGATAGCCCAGGCATTCATATCCATGAATGATAATATCAGACAGATATCTTTCCCAGCCTCGAAGCTCACTGGCAAATACTGTGCATAAAATAACGTCACTAACAGGCAGAACTGCATATGGCAGGGTCTACACATCTGCAGCTGCAAGACCTAGGATGACTCAGAGTCCCGATTGGGCGTGAATGCAAATCCATTAGCACCATGTTGGTGCTGCGGGGGTAATCATCGAGTCCATCAATGTCGATTCAAGCACTACATGTGCAAAGGCTGCGAAACAATGGGGCACCTCCAGCGAATGTGCAAGAGTGCTGCGACTCACCACGTGGCAGAGTCGGCAGAGGATGATCGATCCGGCGCAGATCACGCAGAACAAACAAGAGAGGCAACTCAAACCGAGGAAGAAGTGTATGGGGTATACATCTTCACCACCAAGAGCCCTCCTATTATGCTGAAAGTCAAATTGAATGGTATTCCGGTATCAATGGAGTTGGACACCGGGGTGAGTCAATCACTTTTGAGCCAGAAGGCTTTTGAGAAACTGTGGGGCAACAAGGCACATTCTACATCAAAGAGCTCATACTAGTCATTGGCAGTGCGGCAGTTAGCAGTTAAGGTATCGTACGATGGAGCTGTGCATGATTTATCACTGTGGATTGTACCAGGCGATGGCCCAACATTATTCGGCAGAAGCCAACTGGGAAAGATTCGATGGAACTGGAACAACATCAAAGCACTATCTTCAGTGGCTGATGCCTCATGTGCCCAAGTGTTGAGCAAGTTTCCATTGCTGTTTGAACCAAGCATCGGCAACTTCACAGGCGCCACGGTGCAGATCCATCTAGTCCCCGATGCAAGGCCTATTCATCACAAGGCTCGAGCGGTTCAATACATGATGAGGGAGAAAGTCGAGATCAAAATGGACAGACATCAACGAGAGGGAATCATATCGCCAATCGAGTTCAACGAGTGGGCCAGTCCGATTGTTCCGGTGTTGAAAAGCGATGGCACGGTCAGAATCTGCGGAGACTACAAGGTAACGATCAACCAAGTCTCGTTATAAGACTAGTACCCGCTACCCAAGGCGGATGACCTGTTTGCAACGTTAGCGGGGGTGAAGCCGTTCACCAAGTTGGACCTAACCTCCGCCTACATGACACAGGAGCTGGCTGAATCTTCGAAAAGATTGACGTGCATCAACACGCACAAAGGACTGTTTGTATACCACAGATGCCCTTTTGGGATTCGCTCGGCTGCTGCCATCTTCCAGAGGAACATGGAGAGTCTGCTGAACTCGGTTCCGTGCACTGTGCTGTTTCAAGACAACATCCTGATCACCGGTTGTGATGCCACCGAACACCTGCACAACCTGGAAGAGGTTCTAACTCGACTAGACAGAGTGGGACTCAGGCTGAAACGCTCCAAGTGTGTTTTCTTGGCGCCAGAGGTCAAACTTTTGGGGAGAAAGATTGTGGCAGACGGCATCAGAGCCACGGACTCAAAGACAGAGGCCATCAAGAAAGCACCCAGGCCACAGAGTGTGACGGAGCTGCGTTCGTTCCTGGGACTCCTCAACTAATTTGGTAACTTTCTACCCAGGTTAAGCACTTTGCTGGAACCGTTGCAAATGTTGCTATGTAAAGGTGATGACTGGGTTTGGGGTAAATCGCAAGAGACAGCCTTTGAGAAGGCCAAAAACCTATTTTGTTCTAATAAGTTACTTGTACTGTATGACCCGTGTAAACGATTAGTGCTAGCTTGTGATGCATCTTCGTACGGGGTCAGCTGTGTGTTACAGCAAACCAATGTATCGGGCAAACTTCAACCGGTTGCATACGCGTCTAGAAGTCTGTCTAAGGCTGAAGGAGCCTACAGTATGGTCGCAAAGGAGGCATTAGCATGTGTATATGGCGTTAAGAAAATGCACCAATACCTATTTGGACTTCGGTTTGAGCTTGAAACCGACCACAAATCGTTAATTTCGCTGTTTGCAGAAAGCAAAGGTATAAACACCAATGCTTCGTCCCATATCCAAAGATGGGCACTAACATTGTCCGCCTATGACTATGTTATCCGCCACAGACCAGGCACGGAGAGCTGTGCTGATGCCCTCAGTCGGCTACCATTGCCCACCACCGGGGTGGAAATGGCTCAGCCCGCAGACTTACTTCTGGTCATGGATGCTTTTGAGAGCGAGGAATCACCCATCACTGCTCGCCAGATCAGGACCTGGACCAGCCAGGATCCTGTGCTATCACTTTTTAAAAGTTGCATCCTCAATGGGAGCTGGTTGGCCGTTCCCAGGGAAATGCAAGATGAAATTAAGCCGTTTCATCGACGCAAAGATGAAATGTCCATCCAGTTGAATTGTCTCTTATGGGGTAATCACATGGTTTTGCCAAAAAAAGGCAGACGACCTATACAATACCCACCCAGGCATAGTCATGATGAAGGTTACAGCCAGGTCGCATGTTTGGTGGCCCGGCATTGACTCGGACTTAGTCATGCGTGCATCAGTGCAACATGTGCTCACAATTGAGCAATGCACCAAGGGAGGCTCCATTGTGTCTGTGGTCATGGCCCTCCAAACCGTGGTCCAGGATCCACGTAGATTTTACTGGCCCCTTTCTTGGAAAGATGTTTTTAGTTGTAGTGGACGCATACTTTAAATGGATTGAATGCGTAATCATGTCATCCAGCACATCCACTACCACCATTGAAAGCCTCCGGGCTATGTTCGCCACCCATGGCTTGCCCGACGTCCTTGTCAGTGACAATAGACCGTGTTTTACCAGCTCAGAATTCAACGAGCTTATGACCCGCAATGGCATCAAGCATGTCAGTTCTCTCCCGTTTAAGCCCACATCCAATGGTCAAGCAGAACAGGCAGTCCAAACTATCAAGCAGAGCTTAAAATGCGTGACGGAAGGCTCCTTGCAGACCCTCTTATCTCGGGTTCTGCTCAGCTACCGGACGCGACCCCACTCGCTCACTGGGGTTTCCCCTGCAGAATTGTTAATGAAGAGAGCACTCAAAACCAGGCTCTCCCTAGTCCACCCGGATCTAAATGATCATGTGGAAACCCGGCATCACCGGCAAAACATGTACCACGATCGCGCGGCTGTATCACGTGACATTGATGTTAACGACCCTGTGTTTGTCCTGAATTACGGTCATGATCCTAAATGGGTCGCTGGCACAGTCTTGGCCAAGGAAGGGAATAGAGCGTTTATAGTCAAACTACTGAATGGACAAACGTGCAGGAAGCATTTGGATCAGACCAAACTGCGGTTCACCGACAACCAGGAACAACCTGAAGAGGACATCACCATCATCGATCCACCAACACACACCCAACCAGCAATCGACCTTGCAGTTAATCAAGAGGATGAACCTACCATTCCCAACAGTCCTGTCAGACCAGCCGTGCCGCAGTGCAGCAATGATCTGACCAACTCACCCATGCCAGAGTTTGAACTCAGACGATCAACCAGGGAGCATAGCGCCCCGGATCGTCTCAACTTGTAAATAATTTGTACCAAAGACTTTGGGGGGGGGGGGGGGGGGGAGTAATGTTATGTATGTAAACATTGTAACTGTGTAAGACTTGCCACCAGAGGGCGCAACTGTTGGAGGCCCAAGGGTCACCTGCACACCGCATGCAAGGGAGTATAAAAGGTTGTCTGCCATACTGCTTAGGCACTCTGGAGTTGTAATAAAGAGACTAAGGTCACATCAGTTTTAACTCACAGTACTCAGTCTTGTGGAGTTCTTCCATACTTAATACTCTTGGCGACGGGACTTCTCTCTAAGTACTTCTACCGTGTCCTGTTTACCATGTTCTTGACAAGGGCTCCAAGTTACTGGATGTTGAATTGAGGGGCACGTAATTTGAACTGGAAGACTGTATGGTATTTACATAAAAATCATGGGACACCCCAGTCACATTGGGGCTTGAGGCTAATTGTCTATTCTTAATACCTAGAATCATCAACCATTTAATCAGAGGCCCAGCAAGCAAAATCCCAATGGGTTGTTTCAAGAGAAGCACACTGATGTGCAGAGACAATCAATATACCCAAAGTGACTTTCAGTATTCTCAACCTTTATGTACATGAGTTGCAGAATGAGAATAATACTCTGCTGCTCTACCATCCAATGTAGGTCACAGACAATAGCTCTCTCCATGGGCGACATGTTCTCGACCTCGAGAAACCTTGTGGAAACAAAGAATGGACCCTTGACCGAGGTGATGAAGGAATGAATTTGCTGCGTGTATTTGATTAAAGTGAACCCTCTGTTACATTGAACTAACGTTAATCCCTCTTGTTGCTCTGTGGCTGCCACTTTTGCCTACCAGAATGGAGCACTCTAGCTGCTGGCTCTGAATATGAGGGTTTATGCACACCAAAAAGTCTGGCATCGCACATGGATTAAGAGTGGAAACTCTGTGAGTGAAACTAGTCGATGAACATGTAATCTTCAAATGTTTGTATGTCAATTGATCTTTCATTTAGTTATGCTTTGTTGCCAAAATGTGACATTGTGCTATATTTTACATGATGAACTATAGTTAACATCTGTGTCAGGCAAAGTCTAAAATTCTGTGAGTATAAACAACAAAAGTGTAATCTCTTGTGCCCACAGACTCAAAACTTACTAAAACTTTTTGCAGGACAGAAGCTTTCCAGCCTGACCGGAGGCTCTTTCTCCGCCTTGCTGGATTCTGCCAGCAAGTGCTCCAGCACCTTCTTGGCAGGGCTCCCAGATTTTACTGATCATAGAATCATAGAATGATACAGCACAGAGGGCGGTCATTTGGCCCATCAAGCCTGTCCAATTAGTCCCACTCCCTTGCTCTTTCACCACAGCCCAGCAAATTTTGTCCCTTCAAGTATTTATGCAATTCCTTTCTGAAAGTTGTTATTGAATCCGCTCCCACCATCCTTTCAGGCAATGCGTTCCTGATCATGACAACTCACTGCATAAAATATTTTTTCCTCATGTCGCCTCTGGATCTTTTGCCAGTAACCTTAAATCTATGTTCAACCGACTGTTCTGCCACTGCAAACAGTTTCTCCTTATTCACTCGATCAAAAGCCTTCATGATTTTGAATACCTCTATTAAATCTCCCCTTAACCTTTTCTGCTTTAAGGAGAACACCCTCAGCTTCTCCAGTCTCTCCGCGTCCCTGGTACCATTCTAGTAAATCTCCTCTGCGCCCTCACTAAGGCCTTAACATCCATCCTAAAGTGTGTGCCCAGAATTGGTCACAATAATCCAGCTGGGGCCTAACCAGTGTTTTATAAAGGTTTAGCATAGACTCCTTGCTTTTGTACTCTATGCCTCTATTTATAAGCCTGAGGATCCCGTAGGCCTTTTTAACAACCTTCTCACTTTGCCCTGCCACTTTCAAAGATTTGTATATGTTTTCTCTCTTCACTCTTCCTACCAAAATGAATCACTTCACACTTCTCTACGTTACATCTCATCTGCCATGTGTCTGCCCATTTCACCAGTCTATGTCCTCCTGGTCTGTTTCTATCCTCGTCACATTTTACTACATTTCTGAGTTTTGTGTCATCTCTAATATTTGAAATATTGCCCTGCATACCAAAGTCCAGGTCGTTAGTATACATCTAAAGGAGCTGTGGTCCTAATACCAACCCCTGGAGGACGCCACGGTACACTTCCTTCCAGTCTGAAAAACAACCGTTCACCGTTACTCTCTGCTTTGTGTCTCGTCGCCAATTTCCATATCACTGCCACCATCTCTTTAATCCCATGGGCTTCAATGTTGCTAACAATCATGTGGCACTATATCAAATGCCTTTTAAAAGTCCATATGCACACCATCAACAACGCATTACACTCATTAACCTTCTCCATTACTTCATCAAAGAAGTCAATCAAGTTAGTCAAACACAATTTGTCTTTAACAAATCGATGCTGACTTTCATTTATTAACCCATATTTTTCCAAGTGCCAATTAATTTTGGCTCCAGATTATTGGCCGCGATTTTCCTTACCTCAGTGGGCGATATCGGTGGTGGGTCGTGGCCTCGCTGCCTCGCTGCAGGCTCCATCCCAGCCTCCGACATGACTTTCCCTTGATTGGGATTGTCCCGCCCACCCAGTGTGTTTACCAGCCAATTGAAGGAAGTGGGTCTGATGATGTAATTTGATTACGCCTCATCAGCCGGTTTCCTGCATGAATTTACTTTGACAGTTGTGCTGTCAGTGTTCTACAGCATTGAGCTACTGCAAACACTGCCAATCATGGCACAGGCTGCACCAAGGCTCTCCCATGACTCCCCCCAGATGCTTATGGAGGGAGTCACAGCACGCAGGGAGGTTCTCTTCCCTTCCAATGGGCAGAAGAGACCTCCCCAGGAGACCAACATAGCCTGTTTGCACATGGCACAGGAGGGCACAAGCAGGGATGTGGTCAGGAGGACCAGGCTGCACTGGCACAAACCTTTCAATGATCTTAGTAGATCACGGAACATTACAGCAAAGCCACACGCAACCTCATCCTGCTGTGCTCTCATCACATCCCCATCACTCTGCCTTCCCAACCCTTCTCCTCCACATCCTTACTCACACCAACTTACTGTGCACCCCCATCCATCCCACTTCTATCTACATTATCAGTTCCCCCTCTCACTAGCCACCCCTCACACTCACCCTCATCTTAGTCCAATTATATCAACTAACAACACACAAGGGTAGGCACTTGGGTGTTTTATCCAATGTTCATGTGAAGTTTCTGTTAACATGCTGGCAAACATTGAAATCTTTATTTTCAATACTTTATATTCTTGGACAGATTTGTGTGAACCTTTGGAAGTTTCTTAGTGAGTTGCGATGAATTGTGAGACATAACAGTACCCGACAACGGTGATGAGTGTGAAAGGAATGGCTTGGGCATTGTAAGGATGGTTTATGATGTTGGTGTGGGGTGGTGCCAACCTGGTGCATCATGTGGCAGCCAGTGTGTACAGCATCAAGTGAAGTAAATCTGGCCATGGTGAGGCCATCCCTGGCACCTTGGGCAGCAATGTGGTTGGGTGATGATGCCCTCTGTCCTGTGCAGCATCAGGTGATTGCGGAGAAGGTTGGTGTTGTTGTTGGTGCTGCTGGTGTGCCTGGTGCTCCTGGTATTGGGGACGATTGTGGTCAGATTCTGAGGACCAAGGTGAGAGAGTATAAAGTGCACCCATGCTGATGGAATAGATGGCAGGTGAAGTAGAGATGACAGAAGCGATCTGTTAATGGTGAGAGAGGCAATGAGGTCAGACTGGATGGAGACTTGTGTAAAGACTTGCAGCATTCTGAATCTGTAATGGAAATGCAGTTTAGAGAAGCTCGTGATTATGGGAACATTTCTCAATCAGCTGGGAGCTTTGACTTGACGTTTGAAGCTGTCAACTCATCAGCTGATTAAATGGCCAGTGACCTCCCACCTCAGCTTCACAGACAAGGTCTAGGCACAGCAGGAAACTGGTGGGAGACCTGTCAAATTCAAAAAGCTTGGAATAAAAAGCATTGTTAAGTAGTTGTAAACAAGCCACTAATGATTTGAATTGGGACCCTTCCGCTGCATGTCGGGTCTGCTCAGCGCTGGCAAATCTGACATCAAGAAAATCAGGTGTGCATGTCCGCTGTCAATCATTTTAAATTTCACAGCTGACCTGCCGCCCATCCCGTCCACTCAGCACCGGCAAAATCGCGGCTATTGTCTCTAAAAGTTTCCCTACCACCGATGGCCCATAGTTGTCAGGTTTACACCTCTCCTCCTTTTTGAGCAGGGATATAACATTTGCAATCCTCTGGCACTGCTCCCATTTCTGAGGAGGATTGGAAGATTGTGACCAGAGCCACTGCAATTTCCACCCATACTTCCCTCAGCAACCGAGGATACATCCCATCTGGATGGTGACTTTTTGACTTTGAGCGCTGCCAACCTTTTAAGTACCTCCTCTTTATTTTTATTCTATCCAATTTCTGTAATATCTCCTCCATTACTGTGATATTGGCAGCATCTGCTTCCTTAGCGGACAGATGCAACACAATCATTTAGTACCTCAGCCATGTCCTCTGCCACCTCAAGATCTCCTTTTTGGACCCTAATTGGCCCCACCCATCCTATGACTACCTTTTTATTATTTATATGTTAATAAAAGTATTTTGGGTTCCCTTTTATCTATCCTCATATGCTCTCTTTGTCCCTCTTACTTCCTTTTTCAGTTCTCTGTGCTTTCTGTATTCAGCTTGGTTTCCGACTGACTTATGAGCCTGACATTTATCATAAGCCTCTTTTTTCTGTTTCATTTTAATCTCCATATTTTTAATCATGTAGGGAGCTCCAGCTTTGAATACCCATCCTTTCCCACTCGTGGGAATGTCTCCAGTCTGTACCTGAACTATTGCACATTTACTGTTTTATCTGCCAATTTTTAATTCCAATCCACCTGGGCCCGATCTCGTTTCAACATACTGAAATTAGCCCTGCTCCATTTTCACATTTGATTGTTCCTTGTCCTTTACATATCTACTCTAAACCTAATGATATTGTGATTACTGTTTCCCAAATGTTCCCCCACTGAAACATGCTTCACTTGCTCAACTCATTCCCTGAAACAAAAACTAAGAGTGCTTCCTTCCTCGTTGGACTGATCAAAAAAGTTCTCTTGTACACATTTCAGGAATTCCTCCCCCCTCTTTGACCTTAATACTGTTATTTTCCCAGTCGACATTAGGATAATTGAAGTTCCCCATTATCACTACTCCATAGTTCTTGCATCGTTCTGAAATTTGCCTACAAATTTGCTCATCTATCACTTTCAAGTATTTGGTGCCCTATAGTATACACCTCACAGTATAACCGCTCCTCTATTGCTCCTTAATTCTAACCAAATACATTCTGTCTTTGAACCCTAAAGTACATCATCCATTTCCAGCACTGTAATAGTATCTTTAATCAATACTGCACCCATCTCCATTTTTCCCTTCCTTATCTTTCCTGAATACCTCACAGCCAAGAATATTAAGTACCCATTCCTCCCCTTGATTCTCATCTCTAATGATTCATCCCAGAGATTCTTCTCCAGCCAAATTACTTTAAATCCTCTCGGGTTGAACGCCCATCCTCCAGCTAAACTAGTGCTGTTGGGGAGGAGTTAAGAATATAGCGGGGGGGTGGGAACCAACGCAGGGAGACAGAGGGAAACAAAATGGAGACAGAAGCAAAAGACATAAAGGAGATGAGTAAAAGTGGAGGGCAGAGAAACCCAAAGCAAAAAACAAAAAGGGCCACTGTAAAGCAAAATTCTAAAGAGTCAAAGTGCAATAAAAAGGTAAGCCCGAAAGCTCGGTGCCTCAATGCGAGGAGTATTCGGAACCCAGGAGAGGGCTCTGAGCTCGTTAGAATGGGTGAGAGCTCAGATGAACAGGACCCCAAGAAAGAATGCAAAAGGCAGGAGGCAACAGAGCAGAGTAGCACTGGGGTAAGTGTAAACCACAAGGTAATAGGAAGGGACAATATGTATGAATATAAAGGGCTGTAAGAGGGGTCAAAACTAAAAATCATGGTTTAAAAACTAGTATTAAAACACTCTACCTAAACGCACGCAGCATTCGAAATAAAGTAAATGAGTTGGCGGCACAATTCATTACAAATGGGTATAATTTGGTGGCCATTAAAGAAACGTGGTTGCAGGGTGGCCAAGACTGGGAATTAAACATACAGGGGTATCTGACAATTCGGAAAGATAGACAAGAAGGGAAAGGAGGTGGGGTAGCTCTGTGAATAAAGGATGATATCAGGGCTGTTGTGAGAGACGATATTGGCTCTAATGAACAAAATGTTGAATCATTGTGGGTGGAGATTAGAGATAGTAAGGGGAAAAAGTCACTGGTGGGCGTAGTTTATAGGGCCCCAAATAATAACTTCACAGTGGGGCGGACAATAATCAAGGGAATAATAGAGGCATGTGAAAAAGGAACGGCAGTAATCATGGGGGATTTTAACCTACATATCGATTGGTCAAATTAAATCGCACAGGGTAGCCTGGAGGAGGAATTCATACGGGATTGTTTCTTAGAGCAGTATGTTACAGAACCTACAAGGGAGCAAGCTATCTTAAATCTGGTCCTGTGTAATGAGACAGGAATAAAAAACGATCTCCTCGTAAAAGATCCTCTCGGAATGAGTGATCACAGTATGGTTGAATTTGTAATACAGATTGAGGATGAGGAAGTAGTGTCTCAAACGAGCGTACTATGCTTAAACAAAGGGGACTACAGTGGGATGAGGGCAGAGTTGTCTAAAGTAGACTGGGAACACAGACTAAACGGTGGCACAATTGAGGAACAGTGGAGAACTTTTAAGGAGCTCTGTCATAGTGCTCAACAAAAATATATTCCAGTGAAAAAGAAGGGCGGTAAGAGAAGGGATAACCAGCCATGGATAACCAAGAAAATAAAGGAGAGTATCAAATTAAAAACCAATGCGTATAAGGTGGCCAAGGTTAGTGGGAAACCAGAAGATTGGGAAAATTTTAAACGACAGCAAAGAATGACTAAGAAAGCAATAAAGGAAAGATAGGTTACGAAAGTAAACTTGCACAAAACATAAAAACAGATAGTAAACGCTTTTACCGATATATAAAACAGAAAAGAGTGACTAAAGTAAATGTTGGTCCCTTAGAAGATGAGAAGGGGGATTTAATAATGGGAAATGTGGAAAGGCTGAGACCTTAAACAATTATTTTGCTTCGGTCTTCACAGTGGAAGACACAAAAACCATGCCAAAATTGCTGGTCACGGGAATGTGGGAAGGGAGGACCTTGAGATAATCACTATCACTAGCGGGGTAGTGCTGGACAAGCTAATGGGACTCAAGGTAGACAAGTCCCATGGTCCTGATGAAATGCATCCCAGGGTATTAAAAGAGATGGCGGAAGTTATAGCAGATGCATTCGTTATAATCTACCAAAATTCCCTGGACTCTGGGGTGGTACCAGCGGATTGGAAAGCAGCTAATGTAACGCCTCTGTTTAAAAAAGGGGGCAGACAAAAGGCAGGTAACTATAGGCCGGTTAGTTTAACATCTGTAGTGGGGAAAATGCTTGAAACTATCATTAAGGAAGAAATAGCGGGACATCTAGACAGGAATAGTGCAATCAAGCAGGCGCAACATGGATTCATGAAGGGGAAATCATGTTTAACTAATTTACTGGAATTCTTTGAGGATATAACGAGCATGGTGGATAGAGGTGTACCGATGGATGTGGTGTATTTAGATTTCCAAAAGGCATTCGATAAGGTGCCACACAAAAGGTTACTGCAGAAGATAGAGGTACGCGGCGTCAGAGGAAATGTATTAGCATGGATAGAGAATTGGCTGGCTAACAGAAAGCAGAGAGTCGGGATAAATGGGTCCTTTTCGGGTTTAAAATCGGTTGTTAGTGATGTGCTACAGCGATCGATGCTGGGACCACAACTGTTTACAATATACATAGATGACCTGAAAGAGGGGACAGAGTGTAGTGTAACAAAATTTGCAGATGACACAAAGATTAGTGGGAAAGCAGGTTGTGTAGAGGACAGAGAGGCTGCAAAGAGATTTAGATAGGTTAAGCGAATGGGCTAAGGTTTGGCAGATGGAATACAATGTCGGAAAATGTGAGGTCATCCACCTTGGAAAAAAAAACAGTAAAAGGGAATATTATTTGAATGGGGAGAAATTACAACATGTGCGGTGCAGAGGGACCTGGGGGTCCTTGTGCATGAATCCCAAAAGGTTAGTTTGCAGGTGCAGCAGGTAATCAGGAAGGCGAATGGAATGTTGGCCTTCATTGCGAGAGGGATGGAGTACAAAAGCAGGGAGGTCCTGCTGCAACTGTACAGGGTATTGGTGAGGCCGCACCTGGAGTACTGCGTGCAGTTTTGGTCACCTTACTTAAGGAAGGATATACTAGCATTGGAGGGGGTACAGAGACGATTCACTAGGCTGATTCCGGAGATGAGGGGGTTACCTTATGATGATAGATTGAGTAGACTGGGTCTTTACTCGTTGGAGTTCAGAAGGATGAGGGGTGATCTTATAGAAACATTTAAAATAATGAAAGGGATAGACAAGATAGAGGCAGAGAGGTTGTTTCCACTGGTCGGGGAGACTAGAACTAGGGGGCACAGCCTCAAAATATGGGGGAGCCAATTTAAAACTGAGTTGAGAAGGAGGGTTGTGAATCTGTGGAATTCTCTGCCCAAGGAAGCAGTTGAGGCTAGCTCATTGAATGTATTAAAATCACAGATAGATAGATTTTTAACCAATAAGGGAATTAAGGGTTATGGGGAGCGGGCGGGTAAGTGGAGCTGAGTCCACGGCCAGATCAGCCATGATCTTGTTGAATGGCGGAGCAGGCTCGAGGGGCTAGATGGCCTACTCCTGTTCCTAATTCTTATGTTCTTATGTTCTTATGTTCTTAACATAGACTGTCCTATTCTTTGCATATCATTTAATTTTAACCAACTATTTGCATCAGTCTTGCCCCATCTCCAACAACTTTGAAAATAGAATTATTAATTTTCTGAACAGTGTTCTCAAGGCTATGGCAGAACATCTCTTGCAGCTAACAGGTTGCTTTACATAACTTAGAGATCATCAACAAACAGATACACCTCAGTTTCTTTCTGCTGTTCACAATGTTGTTTTTCTTCGAACCATTTCAGACAAATTTTCAGGGTTGAATTGATTGCAGTTCAACAACAAGATGATATACCACCAAAGGCACCTCTGCTTCTCACTGAGGACAAAAAACTGGTCCTGCGTATGCCAGGCTATTTTATGTTTGGCCCTTTTTTGTACAATAATTTCTCAGAAATGACTGGAAAAATATTAAGAACATAAGACTTAGGAGCAGGATTTGGCCATTTGGCCCCTCGAGCCTGCTCCGCCATTCAATAAGATCACAGCTGATCTTCTACCTCAACTCCACCTTCCCGCACTGTCCCCTTACTATTCAAAAATCTACTCAACGACTGAGCATCCGCTGTCCGCTGGGGTAGAGAATTTAAAAGATTCACCACTCTTTGGGCCCAAGTTTCGGCCTCACTTGCTCCTGATTTTTTGGAGCAACTGGTGTGGAATGGAGTATCTTAGAAATTCAAATTCTCGTCATTTAGTTTGCTCCAGTTCTAGTTAATTAGAACAGTTTCACTTTGGAACAGAATTTTTTTTTCAAAAGGGGGCGTGTCCGGCCACTTACGCCTGTTTTCAAAGTTTCGTCAGTGAAAACTTACTCCAAACTAACTTAGAATGGAGTAAGTGAAGATTTTTGTACGCTCAAAAAAACCTTGTCTGCACTTTAGAAAATCAGGCGTAGGTTACAAATCAGGCATAGGGAATGGGGGGAGGACGGTTTAAAGGGAAGTTTACAAACATTAAACACTTCAGTTTTACAAATAAAGAGCCATCATCAATAATAAATGATAAAAACATCAATAAATCAACCAATAAATCAATCAAAAAAAATTAATAAGAAATATTTTTTTTAAATCAATAAATAAAACATTTTCTACTTACCGACTGCAGCACCGGGAGTCCTCCAACAGCGTGCTGGGATGCCCCCCCCCCCCCAGTGTGTCTCTGTCAGTGTCTCTATCTCTCTGTCTGTGTGTGTGTCTCTCATTCTCTGTCTGTCAGCGTCTGTGTTTCTGACAGCGAGGGGAGGGGGAGGAGGGGTAGAGGGAGGGAAGGGGGAGGGAGGGAAGAGGGAGGGAGGGTGGAGGGAAGGGGGAGGGAAGGGGAGAGAATGGGGAGGGGGGAAGAGAAGGGGGGGAGGAGGAGAAGGGGAAGGTGGGGGGAGGAGAAGGGGGAGGAGGAGAAGGGGAAGGGGGGGAGGAGGAGAAGGGGAATGGGGGAGGAGAAGGGGAAAGGGGGGAGAGGAGAAGGGGAAAGAGAAGGGGGGAGAAGGGGAAGGAGAGGGGGGGAAAGAAAGGAGAAGGGGTGAAAGGAGAAGGGGGAATGGAGAAGGGGGGGAAAGGAGAAGGGGGCAAAGGAGAAGGGGGCAAAGGAGAAGGGGGAAAAGAGAAGGGGGAAAGGAGAAGGGGGTGAAAGGAGAAGGGGGAAAGGAGATGGGGGGGGAAGGAGAAGGGGGGAAAGGAGATGGGGGGAAAGGAGAAGGGGGAAAGGAGAAGGGGGAAAGGAGAAGGGGGGAAAGGAGAAGGGGGGAGGAGATGGGGGAAGGAGAAGGGGGGAAAGTAGAAGGGGGAAAGAGAAGGGGGAAAGGAGAAGGGGGGAAGGAGAAGGGGGGCAAAAGGAGAAGGGGGAAAGGAGAAGGGGGGAAAGGAGAAGGGGGGAAAGGAGAAGGGGTCGGGGGAAGGAGAAGTGGGGGGGAGGAGAAGGGGGAGGGAGGCTGAACGGGTCGGGCCCGGCAGGGCCCATGAGTTCGGGCAGGGCCCGTCCTCAGCACCAGATTTACAGGTAGGTGGCGTTGGGTCGGGTCGGGAGTGCGGGTCGGGTCGGGGGGAGCGCGGGTCGGGGTCGGGAGCGCGGGTCGGGTCGGGGGGAGCGCGGGTCGGGGTCGGGAGCGCGGGTCGGGTCGGGGGGTGCGGAAGGAAGTCGGGGTCGGGTCGGGTCTGGCGGGGGGGGCGGTCGCGGTCGGGAGCACGGGTTGGGTCGGGGGGGTGGGAGGAGGTCGGTCGGGTTGATTCGGGTAGGGGTGGGGAGGGAGGGAGCGCAGGTCGGGTCGGGTCGGGTCGTGGGGCGGTGCAGAGGGAGGTCAGGTCGGGTCGGTGGGGGGAGGGAGGGAGAGGGAGGTCAGGTCGGGTGGCGGGGGGCGGGAAGCGGGAGTTGGGTCGGGTCGCGAGGAAGCAGGAGCTAGGCGTGGGAGGAGCCTTAGTCACGCAGCCCCAGTGAGGCCATTCGGCCAGGGCTAGGGGCTGCGTGCTTCGGGCCCCTCCCACACAGTTTTGGGTGCCTGGAGCTACTGCACATGCGTGCCCACTGTAGCGCGCATGTGCAGAGGTCCTGGCACTGTTTTCAGCACAGGGACCTAGCTCCGCCCCCTACAGCTCGTGCTGCGCCGCGCCCGACTCCAGATGACCAGCAGGGAGCCGGAGAATCTGTAAGTTTTTTTTAGGCGCAATTTGTGGCGCGAAAAATGGGCGTCCAGGTCGGGGCTGCGCCATTCTAGGCGCGGCCTGAAACTTGGGCCCTTTGAGTGAAGAAACATAGAAAATAGGTGCAGGAGTAGGCCATTCGGCCCTTCAAGTTGCACCACCATTCAATAAGATCATGGCTGATCATTCACCTCAGTACCCCTTTCCTGCTTTCTTTCCATACCGCTTGATCCCTTTAGCCATAAGGGCCAAATCTAACTCCCTCTTGAATATATCTAACGAACTGGCATCAACAACTCTCTGCGGTAGGGAATTCCAAAGGTTAACAACTCTCTGAGTGAAGATGTTTCTCCTCATCTCGGTCCTAAATGGCTTGCCCCTTATCCTTAGACTGTGACCCCTGGTTCCGGACTCCCCCAATATCGGGAACATTCTTCCTGTATCTAACCTGTCCAGTCCCGTCAGAATTTTATATGTTTCTATGAGATCCCCTCTCATTCTTCTAAACTCTAGTGAATACAGGCCCAGTCGATCCAGTCTCTCCTCATATATCAGTCCTGCCATCCTGGGAATCAGTCTGGTGAACCTTCGCTGCACTCCCTCAATAGCAAGAACGTCCTTCCTCAGATTAGACCAAAACTGAACACAATATTCCAGGTGAGGCCTCACCAAGGCCCTGAACAGCTGCAGTAAGATCTCTCTGCTCCTATATTCAAATCCCCTAGCTATGAAGGCCAACATGCCATTTGCCTTCTTCACCGCCTGCTGTACCTGCATGACAACTTTCAATGACTGATGTACCGTGACACCCAGGTCTCGTTGCACTTCGCTTTTCCTAATCTGCCGCCATTCAGATAATATTCTGCCTTCATGTTTTTGCCACCAAAGTGGATAACCTCACATTTATCCACATAATACTGCATCTGCCATGCATTTGCCCACTCAACTAATTGGTCCAAGTCACCCTGCAGCCTCTTGGCATCCTCCTCACAGCTCACACCACCACCCAGCTTAGTGTCATCTGCAAACTTGGAGATATTACTCTCAATTCCTTCATCTAAATCATTGATTTATATTGAAATTAGCTGGTGCCCAGCACTGAGCCCTGCCGCATCCCACGAGTCACTGCCTGCCATTCTGAAAAGGACTCATTTATCCCGACTCTCTGCCTCCTATCTGCCAACCAATTCTCTATCCACATCAATATCATGTGCTTTAATTTTGCACAGCAATCTCTTGTCTGGGACCTTGTCAAAAGCCTTTTGAAAGTCCAAATACACCACATCCACTGGTTCTCCCTTGTCCACTCTACTAGTTACATCCTCAAAAAATTCTAGATTTGTCATAATTTCCCTTTCATAAATCCATGCTGACTTGGACTGCTTTCCAAATGCACTGCTATTTCATCTTTAATAATTGATTCCAACATTTTCCCCACTACTGATGACAGGCTAACCGGTCGATAATTCACTGTTTTCTCTCTCCCTCCTTTTTAAAAATGTGGTGTTACATTAGCTACCCTCCAGTCCATAGGAACTGATCCAGAGTTGATAGGCTGTTGGAAAATGATCACCAATGCATCCACTATTTTTAGGGCTACTTCCTAAGTACTCTGGGATGCAGACTATCAGGCCCTGAGGATTATCGGCCTTCAATCCCATCAATTTCCCTAACACCATTTCCTGACTAATAACGATTTCCTTCAGTTCCTCCTTCTCGCTAGACCCTCAGTCCCCTCGTATTTCCGGAAGGTTATTTGTGTCTTCCTTCGTGAAGACAGAACCAAAGTATTTGTTCAATTGGTCTGCCATTTTTTTGTTCCCCATTATAAATTCACCTGATTCTGACTGCAAGAGACCTACGTTTGCCTTCGCTAATCTTTTTCTCTTCACATATCTATAGAAGCTTTTGCAGTCAATTTTTATGTTCCCAGCAAGCTTCCTCTCATATTCTATTTTCGCCTTCCTAATTAAACCTTTTGTCCTCCTCTGCTGAATTCTAAATTGCTCCCAACTTCAGGTTTGCTGCTTTTTCTGGACAATTTATATGCCTCTTCCTTGGAATTAACACTATCCCTAATTTCCCTTGTTAGCCACGGTTGAGCCACCTTCCCCATTTTATTTTTACTCCGGACATGGATGTACAATTGTTGAAGTTCATCCATGTGATCTTTAAATGTTTGCCATAGCCTATCCACCATCAACTCTTTAAGTATCATTCGCCTGTCTATTCTAGTCAATTCACGTCTCATACCATTGAAGTTACCTTTCCTTAAGTTCAGGACCCTAGTCTCTGAATTAACTGAGTCACTCTCCATCTTAATAAGCAATTCTACCATATTATGGTCACTCTTCCCCAAGGGGCCTTGCACAACAAGATTGCTAATTAATCACTTCTCATTACACATCACCCAGTCTAGGATGGCCAGCCCTCTAGTTGGTTCCTCGACATATTGGTCTGGAAAACTATCCCTAATACACTCCAGGAAATCCTCCTCCACCATATTGCTGCCAGTTTGGTTAGCCCAATCTATATGTAGGTTAAAGTCGCCCATGGTAACTGCTGTACCTTTATTGCACGCATCCCTAATTTCTTATTTGATGCTGTCCCCAACCTCACTACTACTGTTTCGTGGTCTGTACACAGCTCCCACTAGCGTTTTCTACCCTTTGGTATTCCGCAGCTCCACCCATACAGATTCCACATCATCCAAGCTAATGTCCTTCCTTACTATTGCGTTAATTTCCTCTTTAACCAGCAACGCTACCCCACCTCCTTTTCCTTTCTGTCTATCCTTCCTGAATGTTGAATACCCCTGGATGTTGAGTTCCCAGCCTTGGTTACTCTGGAGCCATGTCTTCATAATCCCAATTACATCATATTCGTTAATAGCTGTCTGCGCAGTTAATTCGTCCATCTTATTACGAATACTCCTTGCATTGAGGCACAGAGCCTTCAGGCTTGTCTTTTTAACACACTTTGTCCCTTTAGATTTTTGCCGTATTGTGGCCCTTTTTGACTTTTGCCTTGGGTTTCTCTGCCCTCCACTTTTACTTTTCTTCTTTTTATTTCTCCTCATCTTTGTCATAAATAGCCGACCCCTTATTCTGAGACTGTGACCCCTGGTTCTAGACTCCCCAAACAGAGGAAGCATCCTCCCTGTATCTACCCTATCAAGCCCTATAAGAATTTTGTATGTGAGTTCATGGTGTTCTGCCATTATTATTGCATACAAAAACAATTTGTGGCAAGAAAGAGATGTGCCATGAGACATGAATTGGCACTAATTGCTGAACAATTTGTCCTTATCCTTGCAAAATCAGGAGCTCACTATAGACCTTCGCATGAGGGTCAAGAAATTGCTGGAATTGCGCAGTAAATATGAATGAATCTTGTCATGGCTATTTAGGGCTGGTATTTCATGTCATAAGGACCCTGATAATGATGTGACCCTGACATGAAACTCAAACTTGGAAGCCTTGAAAGGGAAGAACTGAAACTGTGGCATCTCACTCCTGCAGCTAGTAAATTGTTCCTTGAGGCTTTTAAAATTTTATATTTTAATTTTTTTTCTTACTTTTCCTTTCTGTCTCTTTTCGCTCTCTCTTGATTCAATAATTCTTTCCCTCTCTTTATTTCTCTTTCTGTATCTAATTTCATTCAAATTCACCATATTCCTTCCTCCGCTGTTCGCTGTTTCTTTTCCTGTCCTTAAAATCAAGTTGTTGTTGTATAATTATAGAATCATAGAATGGTTACAGGACGGAAGGCCATTCGGCCCATCGAGCCCGTGCTGACTGTCAGCCAGTCCCACTTCCCCGCCCTTTCCCCGACTTCCTGCACATTATTTTCCTTCAGGTACTTATCCAACTCCCTTTTGAAAGACACGATTGAGTCTTCCTCCACCACCCTCTCAGGCAGCACATTCCAGATCCTAACCACTCGCTGCGTATAAACATTTTTCCTCATGTCATCTTTGGTTCTTCTGCCAATCAACTTAAATCTGTTCCTCTGGTTCTCGACCCGTCCGCCAATGGGAACAGTTTTTCTCTATCTACTCTATCCAGACCCCTCATGATTTTGAACACCTCGATCAAATCTCCTCTCAACCTTCTCTGCTCCAAGGAGAACAACCCCAGCTTCTCCAGTCTATCCACGTAACTGAAGTCCCTCATCCCTGGAATCATTCTCATAAATCTTTTCTGCACCCTCTCTAAGGCCTTTACATCCTTCCTAAAGTGCGGCGCCCAGAATTGGACACAATACTCCAGTTGGGGCCGAACCAGTGTTTTATACAGGTTCATCATAGTTCCCATATTTTGTACTCTATGCCTCCATTTATGAAGCCCAGGATTCCTTAAGCTTTTGTAACCGCTTTCTCAACCTGCCCTGCCACCTTCTACGATTTATGCACATATACCCCCAGGTCTCTCTGTTTGTGCACCCCCTTTAGGATTGTACCATTTAGTTTAAATGTCCTTTCCTCATTCTTTCTATTAAAATGCATCACCTCACACTTTTCTGCATTAACTTTCATCTGCCACGTGTCCGCCCATTCTACCAGCCTGTCTATGTCTTCCTGAAGTCTATCCCTCTCCTCCTCACTGTTCACTATACTTCCAAGTTTTGTGTCATCGGCAGATTTTGAAATTGTGCCCTGTACACCCACATCCAAGTCATTAATATATATCCAGAAAAGCAGTGGTCCCAGTACCGAACCCTGGGGAACCTTCCTCCAGTCCGAGAAACAACCGTTCACCACTACTCTCTGTTTCCTGTCACTGAGCCAATTCCGTATCCATGCTGTCACTGTCCATTTTATTCCATGGGCTTCAACTTTGCTGCAAGCCTATTATGTGGCACATTATCAAAAGCCTTTTGGAAATCCATGTACACCACGTCAACCACATTACTCTCATCAATCCTCTCTGTTACCTCATCAAAAAACTCAATCGTTAGTTAAACACGATTTGCCTTTAAAAAATCCATGCTGGCTTTCCTTAATTAATCCACCCCTATCCAAGTGACTGTTAATTTTGTCCCTGATCATTGTTTCTAAAAGTTTCCCCACTACCGAGGTTAAACTGACCGGCCTGTAGTTGCTGGGTTTAACCTTACACCCTTTTATGAACAATGGTGTAACATCTGCATTCTCCAATCCTCTGGCACCACCCCGTATCTATGTAGGATTGGAATATTATGGCCAGTACCTGCGCGATTTCCATCCTCAATTCCCTCAGCGTCCTAGGATGCATCCTATCTGCTTCTGGTGACTTATCTACTTTAAGTACAGCCAGCCTTTCTAATACCTCTTTAACAAGTTTTATCCTATCAAGTGTCTCCACCACCTCCTCCTTCACTCTGTCTTTGGCAGCATCCTCTTCCTTGGTGAAGACAGATGCAAAGTATTCATTGAGGAGCTCAGCCACACCCTCTGCCTCCGTGTGTAGGTCTCCATTTTGTTCCCTAATTGGCCCCACCCTCCCTTACTACCTGTTTACTATTTATCTGCCTATTGAGGAGTTTTGGATAACTCCCTAAATGTTCACCTACCGACGCTTGCTCCACCTGACCCCCCTCATTCCCCAGAACCAGATCCAGCAATGCCTCCTCCCTCGTCGGGCCAGAAACGCACTGATCAAGAAAGTTCTCCTGAGCACACTTCAGAAATTCTTCTCCTCGCTGCCCTTTACATGATTACTATTCCAGTCTATATTAGGATAGTTGAAATCTCCCATTATCACTACTCTATAGTTCTTGCACCTCTCTGTAATTTCTCAGAAAACTTGCTCCTCTATATCCTTCCCACTATTTGGTGGTCTATGGAATACACCTAGTTAGTGTAATGGCTCCTCTATTATTTCTTAACTCTAGCCATATAGATTCTGTCCTTGACCGCTCCAGGAATTCCTCCCTCTCAAACACTAACATTCTCTTTAACCAATACTGCCACACCACCTCCTTTCTCTCCTTCCCTATCTTTCCTGAAAACAGCTTATAACCAGGAATATTTAATACCCAATCCTGGCCTTTGAACCAGGTCTCAGTTATTGCCACAACATCTTATTCCCATGTGGCTATCTATGCCTGCAGCTCACTTACCTTGTTTACTATATTTTGTGTACTCACATCCATACACTGTAAACCCATCTTAGACCATCCTATATTCTCTCTTAGTTGGAGCCCACCTGATACCTTACTATTGCCTCTCCAAATCCTTTGAGCACCTTATTTTCCCTTTCTAATGTTACATCCTGGTGCCCATACCCCTGCCAAATTAGTTTAAACCCTCCCCAACAACACTAGCAAACCTCCGGGCGAGGATATTGGTTCCGGCCCTGTGGAGGTGGAACCTGTCTGGGTTGTACAGGTCACACCTCCCCCAGAACCAGTCCCAATGCCCAAATTTCATTGGTTAAGGAGATAGTCGTTCCAAGAGGTCCCTATTCCCCATTGCGATGACTCCGCAAGATCCTGAAAATCCACTGGGAGGATAGACGCACCAACATCGGTGTCCTCGCCCAGGCCAACATCCCCAGCATCGAAGCGCTGACCACACTCGACCAGCTCCATTGGGCAGGTCATATCGTCCGCACGAGACTCCCAAAGCAAGTGCTCTACTCGGAACTCCTTCACGGCAAGCAAGCCCCAGGTGGGCAGAGGAAATGCTTCAAGGACACCCTCAAAGCCTCCTTGATAAAGTGTAACATCCACACGGGCAACTGGGAGTACCTGGCCCAAGACCACTCAAAGTGGAGGAAGAGCATCCGGGAGGGCGCTGAGCACCTCGAATCTCGTCGCCGAGAGCATGCAGAAATCATGCGCAGGCAGCGGAAGGAGCGTGCGGCAAACCAGACTCCCCACCCACCCTTTCCTTCAACCACTGTCTGCTCCACCTGTGACAGGGACTGTAATTCCCATATTGGACTGTTCAGTCACCTGAGAACTCACTTTTAGTGTGGAAGCAAGTCTTCCTCGATTTTGAGGGGCTGCCTATGATGATGGTGATTCTCCATTGACCCCTTTATCAATTCGCATTTCCAGTAATTCACAGTGCAAAAATAATACAACCTGAAGGGTGAGGGAACAAATCCAATTCACGGTGCTTGCCATGTGATGCCCCGCTCCATCCATTTCTGGGCCAATCTTTTCACTCTTGGGCATATTGTCACTTCTTTCCCAGAAGTCATACAGTGCAGAAATCAGCACATGGGTCTGTGCTGTACATGTGCTAGTACAACTTTACATCCTGTGGAGAACAGATAGCTTCTGAGATTTACACTGTGGGCTACTCGCAAACAAATGTGCAATACGTTTGTGTGAAAATCTTGTCCACTACTTTAGCTAAAACAGCAGAAAGGAATTTCAGACGAGCAAATTGACCGTTGTTAAACTAGCATCCAACAGCATAACTTCACGCACAGAATGTAAAGAGGGTGTACCCTCATGTCACATAGACCACCAAACTCTTTCACAATGTGTGAAATTATTGGGGAAACGGTATGTATCACTGGCGATGAAACAAACGGAATTCGAAATCCAAACAAACCAATTGGTTTGATTCTGGTTCATTTCAACGTGGCACATTTAAGAGTCTCATGAGATTGTGTCGGCCTTTCTCATTGTTAAAAATAAATGTTGGCACCCAAGTACACAGTAACCTAATGTCCCCTTGCAAGCTAGCACCATCAATGAGTTTTCCCGTTGTCATGGAAAGTGTTGCACAAGCAATTGTCATCCATGGGGTTATCACAGCAAAGGTATTGACAGATATATTTGTATATATATATATATATTTATTTTTTAAATAACAATCTAGTTGGGAACCTTTAATTCCTGCCAGGGAGGAGGTGTCACTGGAGATGGTGGTTATTAAAAATGTGTCTGATTGCTCCTCATTATTTTGGTAGTCTACTAGAAAATCGTTGAGGTGGTCACGCATAGTTTATACATCTATCTATATACAAGATCATGTTGCATTTTATTTCCTGTTGTGTTATCTCAATTGCTAACACACCTACAGATATTCAAGTGTTACAAATGCAGTGCCTAAACATCTGGCTGAATATCCGTACTCTGGCTGTTTATGTAGGCCTGTAGTTTACTCATTATTTCTCCAGCAAAGTGCAGTTCAGCAGCCCGGTGACAGCACTGTTTGTGCACACACATGAGGAATGGTTGCTTGGCTGAAGTATAGGATGGATGCAGCTCCACGAAAGGAGAAACTGGGCAAAAAGGAACATGCCCTCAGCGAAATCCAATGTGTTGAAAGTTCAGATGAGGTGATTAAATTCATGAGTTATTGTAAAGATCAACAACATAATCTCCTGCTGAAGACTGCAGCTTTGTCATTGTTTGATTTAAAACGTGTCATTCACTTCTCAATTCGCAGGCATTTTATTTCCCTATAGTGATACAACCAACCTCAAACTTTGAATTTTTTTGTCTTTATGTCCACGTTGTAGACCTACCTTCAATGTCTCTTTGCTCTATGGCACTGTACTTTGGCCCAAAGCAGTCTGTGCATTTTATTCTTCACTAGGTGGGATTTTCAAGATACTGCAGCGTGCCTCTTGAAGGCTAGCTCACTTGACACATTGACAAGTGTTGGGATGCTAACTCTGGTTTGACATATTCCTGGAGGTTTCATCACATGATCACTTACCTCCAACTGCCTGCTCTACCCATCAAGCAGCCTCTTTTGCCCCAATATAACTAATAAACAAAAGTGTTCAAAGAAAATGTTAAGAACAGGTTTTTTTAATGTCCTTATGATTATTTTTCCTGGGAGTGTCCAGGAGACTAATTCCTGGAGACTCTTGGACAATCCTGGAAGGTTGGCAACCCTAGAGTATTGTCTGCATTGGCGCTTTAGACAGATAAAGGGCCGGATTTTCGGTTGGAGGCGTTTTCGGGCAATAATGGCGATGGGACAGTCAAGTTTGCGCCAGGAAATGGTTTGTGTCTGCAGCCGCAAAATTCAGCAGCTGGGCCCTGAGTGTGGAGCGGAAAGGTAAGGGAGGTGTTCCACACCTCTCTCAGGGTGCTAGGCCGGCTGAGCGACTGAAAACCCCGAGCTAAAGAGCCGGCCTCAGAACGCCGTAGGAGTGGCTTACCTGGAAAAATAAATCGCCAAAAAAAACCTTCTCAATACCTTGCTAACCCCACATAAAAATAAATCGCAAAACTAAAACAAAATAAACCAATCACACTTAGCCCATGTCCTTCCCTCACCGTCGTGGGAACAGCTCACACCGCCCGTGTTCCCAGGCACTCCCACTAGGGGTCTCGCTCGAAACAAACTTTACCACGCTGTCGCAACCGGGAACGTTGCACACAGGCGCGGCGCTACCGGGCGGTACTGCTCAGCGCCTCCACAGAACCGGCAACAAATATCCCAGCAGGGTGCTGGAAGCTGGCAGCCCGGTCGGATATCATCTGCATACCCATTAGCGCCCCACCTGGGCATCAATAGAGGCGCTAGTCCAACGAAAATCCAGCCCAAAGTGTTTTTAAAAATGAATTCATTCTTTTTTTCAATTGTTACATAATATGATGTAAAATAAGTATTCAGTGGGATAATGTGAGTGTAACTGCATTATTCCACAGCTCTCTTCCCTCTCCCAACACCAGAATATCCTTTAAAACCAGAAGTAACTAGTGTTATAGATTTCATAGGGACAAGCCCTTTAAATACTGAAGTTTTGCAATTTGTAACGCTTACACTGTAATTTACCACCGTATTGCAGCTTACTGAAGAATGTGGCGATGTATTGGTGGTAACATGAGTGAAAAATTATTCTGCTGAACTGTCACTAGTTCATAATGAGAGTTTAGTAAAATAATGATTGTTTAACTTTACTCATTAAACAAAATACAGTTCAATGTGTGATGCACCATTTTGAATCAGTGTTTCAGTTTATCTTCCGCTCTTCAATTCTTTTCCCCCCTTTCTCCATCTTATTTTCATTCTTATTTTGTACTTTGTTCACCTGATGGCGGTTTCTTTTGATGATTTTTTTTTTAGAAATTGCATTTGTTGCATTTCCTTGAACCACTCCCTAGAAGCAGTGGTGTTCAGTGCTAGGACTCCACCGTGCAGTATCACACTGATGGAATATGGGGCTGGCTCCAGGATTGTCTCCCCATATTTACTGCCCAACTTCCCAGGAAGGTGCTGGTGAGGGACCTTCACTGCAAGCAAAGATCAGCTCATGCGCCTGCTACTGGTCAACTGTAGAGCATCAGTCATGGCAGCCTGGGAATGGTGTGTGGTATAGGGAACTTTCAGCAGGGAAAAGGAGGAATAAAAATGCTGCAACTTTCCATAATCATGCACATTTATAAAACATTCCTATTTTGAATTTCCCGTTTATACTTATTTCCTCCCATTTCATGGCGTCTTCTCACATCCTGTATCATTTTCTGATCAATGGGGTAGGCAGACAATCTGCTCCTTGCCATCTGTAACCGAGGAGGTGCCCAATGCCCGATATTGATACCCACTGATCGTCTCTCCATCTCAGATGAGACGTCGAGCCCCTCCCTTTCCAAAAATGTCTCCCTGTGATGTGACCAAGACCAGAAACTTAGCAGGGGGTGAATTATGAATGTAAACCACTGTGTTGATTCTCCACTGCACTGCGCAGCAAGATACCAACACACTGGCCCACAAATACATTTTTGAAAACCCCCATAGTCAGAAGCACATTCACTATAAATATTGAGTTCCATGGAATCTTTCTTTACAGATTATGTCATAGGAAAATAACACAGCCTTTAAATGAGATCTGCACTGAGTGAGTTAACAACTAGCTGAAGACAATTTTCATACAGCCGACTGGAATGGAAGGGTCCTGTGAGTTTCTTAAAAACTACTAACATGCACGTTAATGTATACTGAACCCTGTGAGAACAGGCAACGTAACTTACAATAACTCGAATGCTTGAAGCCATTGCAGAATAGCATCAGCCAACAATCCCCAAATACTTCATTGGTTAGCGCTATGCCACTCTGTGCTCGGTTTGCTCACAGGCACAACACATGTTCACTGCCAACAACTGCTGACTGCACTTCCTATCGACTCATGCCTGACAAATAGGCTAACTGAAGGGCAAAATAACTTGATCCATTTCTGGTCTCTGTCCTCATGCAAACCTGTTCTCTAAGATGCGTGGATTCCATTTCTGATTCTTTGTAAGAAACCAAGAGCAAAGGCGAGTACTTGTTGATTATGGAGTGTACGTTGACTGTGAGGGTCTACGGGAGGCCCACGTAGATGTAACCTCTTCGCCAATCATCGGCATCACCTCTCCGCCTCAAAAAAGAAACCTTCATTTGTACAGATTTCCTTCTCTCTTTCTCTCAGACCCCACCTCAGGGCTCTGTAACTGTAACAGCCTGCAGAATTCACGATCTATCCGACTGGGTGGGACGTCTGTGCTTGGGAGAGCCTACCTTGTGGCAAGCTCGACAAATGAAACTGAAGGACGCCCCTTATCAAGCACCACACAAATCACTTTCCAAGTGCCATTGTGTTGGCGAATGCAGCCAAACTGCACACGGCAAGATCCCAGCAATAGCAATAAAATGAGAAGCAGTTGATTTATTGTAGTTGGTGGGATGGTTGAGCAATGAATGTTAGCCAGAGCACCAGGAGCACTTTGAATCGTGCAATGTGACCTGAACAGGTGGCTGGATGGTTGGACTCACCTCTGACAATGCAGCAACCATTCAGGACTGCACTAATCGGAGAATGGGAACTGAACCCACAACCGTGTGTGTCTGTGGCGGGAGTGTGGCCAATTGATACTCAGTGAGACCGTGCAATATGTAATTTATGAATGAGTGATATATTATGAATCGTTACATGTGTCACGGTTAAAGTGACACGTGATAAATCTTTCCACAACTGACAGCGACCAGAAAATTCACAGAGGCCAAAAAATCGCCCATAATGATCACATCTCAATTACCGGACATGTCATTCAGCCAGACGTGTTTACATTCTGATTTCACAACAAACTTTCATATAATCCTAAATGTAGCCGATATAAATGCCAGTTCCCAGACTATTCGCGGCTCCCACTGCCCTGGGCTAAATGTATATTTAGGATTTCGCCGATTATTACTATGCAAAGACTGAAAATATGAAGGCGGAACAAATAGCGCAAAGCCCAGAATGTGCGATATTTTCCGGTCAGCCCTGTGTGTGTGACGCCTGGAATTTAATTGACAGCTTGGGTGCAATGGTTTTAATTAAGTTGTATCGCAAGCAACTTCTAAATTAAGGACAAAGTGCAGTCTTCCTGGCAGATTGTGCGTTTAATAACTGCTGGATTCAGACTGAGATAATCTCCATAAACAAAACCCTGATCTGCATTGCATCTTCAAACTGCTTTCAAACGCTGAGGTGATTGAGGAATTGAAGCGAGCTCGCTGAGAATGAATGAGATGTGTCTTATCAAAGCAATTGCAGCTCATAGCGCATGTACACCGAATAGCCGGCTCGACAAGTGTTTGATCTTACTGTACCAGTGTAAAGGACCGCACATTGTTGCTCCATAATGCAGATACCTGGGTGTGAGGACATTAAAGTTCCGCTTTGACGACAGTGAAAGTTAGGGTTCCAAATGAAAGGGGCAGCTGGAGTCCGATGGAATTTAGCACATTTACAATATTTTATTTCCAGCGCCTCCCAAACCTTAAGCTGATTATAAATCCCCTTCCACACACGCGTATCGAACACCCCCAATCATGCAAAAACTGCTCAGTAAATGCCGCGACGCCCCCATAGCTCTTTCTTTTCACGAGTCTTAAAAAAATAATGATCCGGCGCCCACATTTCAGGGGACAGGCGTGTCTCTGAATAAAGAGCAGCTACAGAGCAGGAGGGTGTGTGTGTTACTTGTGAGTCCGCCCAGCAGCATTTCCAAGCAGAATGTAGATTTTACAATCACTGTGTTGGGAGGCAGGGCGAGGGATCTGCTGCAGTGCCCCAGTGTCTCGGCTTTATAGGGACAGGTGATTCAGACACAAGCTTTAAATCACCCCGACAAGTCACATCACAGCCCTGGACCGCAGAGCTTCGGCTGCTGCTTTTATACCGAGGGGGCGGGGCTCGGTGCTTTTCTGGTAACGCAGACATTTCTGCCAGAGGTGGGCGTTTGTGTATGGCAAGGAGGTGAGAGCGAGAGGACACGGCCACACTGCCTCTCACATCCACTGTGGGGCTGACTGCACTGCGCTTAATGGATACAGACTGGCATCTCCCTCAAACACACACATACACACCATCTCCACACACACACCTCACACACACACCCACACCCCCCCCCCCGCACACACAAACACACACCCCCACCACCCCCACACACACCCACACTCCCCCCCCCACCCACACACCATCACACCCCCACCCCCCCACCCCCCCACACACACACACACCACACACACACCCCCACACACACACCATCACCCCCCCCCCCACGTACACACACATCACACCCCCCACACACACACACACACACATACCCCACACACAAACACAGACACACACACCATCACCCCCCCCCCACGTACACACACCATCACACCCCCCCCCCACACACACACAAACACAGACACACCCACACACACACACACACCATCACACCCCTCCTCCCCCCCCCCCCCCCCCCCTCACACACAGACACACACATACACACAAGCCCTTGGGGCTGACACGCTCCTCTATCCCGGAGAGGATTACACATGATATGCCCAACCTTTGTCAAAGGCACATTATGCAGCAGCCGGCTTTAGCAGGGATGGCTGTGCCCAATGCTTCAGTTGAGCCTGCACATCCCTCAAAACGGGCTGCACCGCGCTGTAGCTCACAGTCAGCCATCAGGCAGTCTCCATAAACCCCATCCCATAATCTCCTCCCTCCCCGCATCTGCAATGGGCAAGGCACTGGAGCAATAAACACACACCCGGCAGCGCCGGCACCCTCTTCCACACATTAACAGCATTTCCCCCGAACACAAAGCCAAGATTGCTCCTTTACTTTCTCCGACCACTGCTTTTAGCCCGATCGGTGCCATGATGCCTTCCGCTCGCTCACTGCCTTCCCAATCAGCTGACTGCAGGAC